>NW_027274973.1:0-73510 GCF_030028105.1 Mobula birostris
GTGCAGTACAGGCAGACAATAAGGTACAAGGTCATAAAGAGGTAGATAGTGAGGTCAGGTCCATCTTATCATGCGAGTGGCCCACTCAATAGTCACAGCAGGATAGAACCTGTGTTCAACACTGATGGTACACGCTTTCCAGCTTTTAGAGGGAAGAGAAGAATGTCCAGGGTGAGTGGATTATATTGGCTGTTTTACCAAGGCAATGAGAAGTATAGACACAGAGTCCATGGAGAGGAGGCTGGTTTCCATAATGTGCTGAGCTGCACCCATAACTCCCTCAACACGCTGGAGGAACTCAGCAGGTCGGGCAGCATCCGTGGAAACGAACGGTCAACGTTTCAGGCCGAGACCCTTCGTCACGACCCCAGCATCTGCAGACTATTTTGTGTTTACCCATAACTCTCTGCATCTTCTTGCAGTTCCATGCAGAAGAGATTCCAACCCAAACTCTGACGCATCCAAATAGGATGCTTTCTATGGTGCGCCGATAAAGACTGGTGAGGGTCAAAGGGACATGTTAAAAGTCTATAGCCTCCTGGAAGGTAGAGGCACTGGTGCACTTTCTTCACAAGTCATGAAATAGTAAGAAGCAGGTTATTAATACAAATAACCATTCTTCAAAAAAACACTCAAAGTGAAAGACCCACTTGTATTTAAAGCAATCAAAATTAGCCCTTAATATGGGATATTCAGATTCCATGCCATTATATCTACACTGGGGAAGGTAGTAAGTAAATACAGTCGTCCCTCAGTATCCGCAGGGGATTGGTTCCAGGACCCCCTGCAGATACCAAAATCCGCGGATGCTCGTCTTTTATATAAAATGGCGTAGTATTTGCATGTAACCTACGCACATCCTCCCGTATACTTTAAATCATCTCTAGATTATTTATAATACCTAATACAATGTAAATAGTTGTTATACTGTATTGTTTAGGGAATAATGACAAGGAAAAAAAAGTCTGTCCATGTTCAGTCCAGATACCACAGGAATGTGTTATTTTGTTTTATTCTGCATACCATCTGTACGGATCATTTTGCTCTTTGTAGCTCTTCTGGGAACACTGATGCTGCCTCGGCATCAGCCGATGCCGATTCTCCTGTGATCTTTAAGTTCTTGAGGCTGTAGTGCTTTACATAGCCAGCCAGCCATCCCTTACTAGCCTTAAACTCCTTCCTCTCGCTCACAACACGAGTAGCGAACGAACGAGATGCGAGGCAAACAATGCTCAAACGAGTGCTGGAGAGAGACTGAGGATCTGCAAAATGGCAGGAGGCTACAGCAGGGTATGCCTACACATCACCTCATTCACGTGGATTCAGCGTAGTGCTCGGCACGCAGCAAATTCAAGTTTCGTTTTTTGGAACTTTCTAGAATTTTTTTTGGGATATTTTCGATCTGCCGATATGGAGGGCCAACTGTGCTCATATTAACCAACCCTCATCAAACCCCCACATTATCACATCATGAAAGTGATGAATAGCCACCTTCTGTATTAACACATTGTTAAAGACAGTTCTGGCCATTGGATGTATTCCTATTGTACATATACATATAGTTATCTATCTACATTCAAAATGCTAACATTAAGTAAGTTTCTTATGCAATTTACATCTTTCAGAGTATAGAAAATTCAAGGAGAGGGCTCAGAGATGTTTAGTTACAAGTAGCAGCTAGCTTCAACACTTCTTGGGTTAAAAGGTAAAAGAAGGGTAAATAGCCAGATTACATTCTTATTAGAAAGTGCTGGAGAGCAAACCTGAGGAGGGGTCAAGATCAAGTCCATTCACAGCAGAATACTTTGCAATAATTATTTACTCAAATCACATGAAGAAATACTTTTCCAAGGTTATCTCTAACCATTTCTCAAGTACACAATCATTAATGAATGCTGAAAGAACATATTTATTTTACACCACCAACATTCTTGGTTTCAGTCATAACCTTATCCCTTCCACCCAGACAGCTATTCCCTCCAAGTACCGAATTTTATATGCTTAAAGATGACACAATGTATTTTTACGTTATTTGCTTATACCCTTTGTGTCCTTCTAATCTCCTCACTACCTTCTCGATTTCCCATGTTCTCCTTTTAGACGTGAACCATTTTCTTTTATTTCACCCATTTGTTTAAATTACCTTTACAGGGCTTCTTCTCCTCGTGTTCCTTGGATCCATTCTGGTTTGACCACTTGCGTTTCTCTGCTTTCAAGTCATTCTGTGTTTCTGGAAGCTCTCCAAACAGGTCAGAAACAGAAGCTGCTGATGGGTGAAAGAACAAGACAGCAATTAAGATAAAAGCACAAAATAATTATTAGATCATTAGCAGCTTCTATTCACACCGCACTTTTCCTGCAAGCATATCTTTCTTTTCTAACATGTTTTATCTTGCTGACTGATGAACTTATCAAAGTACCAGAGGGTGTCTCTCAAAGCACTAACATAGCTTTCACCTTGTGACACAAATGTCTATGAAATACAAACCAAATATTCAGGATAGGATTCTTCTGCTTGGCTGCAGAAGAGCCACTAAATTACCCTTGCAAAGCAGTACATCATGTTGACTCGGGTCTGTGACGTGATAATACACCTGTTGCCTTGGACAATAAACTGCAAACTCAATCCTGAAATCTTTTTGTAGATACAGGTTGTTGAGTTGGTGGTAACTTGTGGTAAATCTTCATTAATAACTTGATGATATAGATATGATATTATCCACACTCAACATTTTCTTAGCGAGCTTGCACTTGTATCAGATTTATCCTTTGGGCGTGCACTCCTTCCTGAACTTGACCTGCAATCTAGGTTAACATTTTGGTGCACTAGTGAGAAGAAACAGATTGTTCCTTTAGATTCTTGCTTCAGGTGGATGTCAATTGATTCCATTCGACTTTTCCACTGAACAGAACATACTTCTGGCACTCAATCCAAAATACCTTGTTTATTTAATGTAACAAATCTTGTTTATTTAATGTGATCATGGAGCAACATGTCTGCACAGGAATAGGAATCAGAATTAAAATTTTGGGCCACTGGGAAGCTCCCTGTGTAAAACAGAGTATGGGGATGAAGGGGAGGGAGGTAATGGTGAGGGGGAGGAGCCCTAATGCACAATAAATATATAGTTCATCACTTCAAGCTGCTCCCATCGCAGTCCTGCTCTGAAGCAACTCTATATCACATAATTGAAATTACATTACAATGTTAATCTCTTCCTGGGGCAGTCTAGAGAGGGGCGAATTTTTCTTTTTTTTTTGAAATACAGAATGAATGGTGGTGTAATCACATGGTAACTCTCTACTGGAAGTAAAGGTGAAATGACTTGATACGTCTGCTGCACACTGGGAGCAATGTGTCAAGCAACGAATTATGCTTAAAACAACTGCTCAAAATCATCCTCTCAAAGGGATATTGATTTTTCTTTAAACTTAAATCCCAAGGCCTGTAGACACCTTTTGAAAGCTTAGCAGGATTATAAGACCCTTATATATCTCTATTGCCATCTATAAATAAAAAGGTATAATACAAACACAAGAGACTCTGTAGATGCTGGAAATCCTGGGCAACACACACCAAATGGTGGAAGAATTTAGGAGATCAGACAACACCTATGGAGAGAGATAGACAGATGACATTTCCAGCCGAGACCATGAAGTAGTCCTGATCAAGGGTCTCAACCTGAAATGTTGACTATTTGTTGCTCTCCACAGGTGCTGCCTGACCTGCTGAGTTCCTCTAGCATTTGATGTGTGTTGAGCAGGTGTAATATGATGTCATATAAAGGAAGCCAAGAACCACACAGTGATCCAATGAAAATCTGTGCTGTGGAACTCATTGGAAAGTGAGCCATTTGACTTTATTCCACAAGATCAATTGCTAACAAGACAATATGTTCAAATAATCAAAAAGAACTTCAGTAAAATCAGTTGATAGAGCTAAATTGCACTGAAAATGAGAGGATGGTGTTGGATCAGCAAGTAAAATTCCCATACTAACCTGCCTCAAAACTACATACAAAGATTTTCTCTGCCATTTCGAAAGGCACTATGGGTGAGCTGCTGCAGTAACAAAGCATCTTGGACTAATATTGCAAGTTCAGTTCCCAATTTGGAGTTCTGAATTGCATTAAAAATGAAGGTATTTCCTTGTTATAAAAATCCAACCAATTTGCTGAAGTCTTTGAGGGAAGGAGATCTGGTATTCTTCAAAGTCCTACCTGCATGCATCTCTAGTTCCACAGCAACACAGCTGCCCTCTTATTAAAGCTGTTCAATCCATAGTGAGTAACTGTGTTTTCAAAATTGGCAAAAGCAAAAAGCACTGTCTTTTAAAATAAAATTTCCCAATGTAGACAAAGATAGGGAAGACGAATGTGGGGAATAGCTACAAACTAGTACAAATCTCAACAATAAATACAGATTAATAGTAGATATACCCACATACATGCATGATACAGCAGCAAAAGCTACAATGCTACATTCCAGCTGTGTGTTTACCTACGTCTGGGTTCCTTGTGTCTGGCAGGTTATCGAAAAGTGACGGCTTTGATTTCTGAGCATCTCCTCCTAAATGATCAAAAGAGAATAAACACATTCATTGCTGTCAGAGCCTTTGCTGCGCCTTCTGTTCTCTTCACCCAAATCACTAGCAGGTGTGGTCCGTGAGGAATAACCTGCTCCAAGCTGCCCGACTACCTTTGAGAGATTTCACAGAGCAGCAGTTTGCACGATAATGATCACATTTTTGAGAGCAGTAGGGGTCAGGTTCCTGGCATCCGATGTTCAAGGTGGGGTGGAGGCTGGGCTCTTGGCACTCGCCATTGATTACACCTTACCAACCAAGGTAACAATATATGTTCACTTCCCACTTTTTGTAGGCTGCCAGTCTTCTAATCACACCACCTGTGTTACATCCCACACGATGACCTTTCCTTTATCTGCACATCCTTGCTGTGGCTCCTTATCCAATGCCTTCTGAAGAGGTAAGTATGGTAGACCTACCAATTCCCTCTTTCTGTCGAACTTGTTACATCTTCAAAGAACCCCAGTAAGCTGATCAAACACGACTTCCCTTTCACAACACCAATGTTAGTGTCAAATGACTAGTCATATAGTCACCATTCAGCCAAAGACCATACTGACCAGTGTCCACCCATCCTCATTAAACCCACCTCCCAGCACTTGACCTATAGCCTTCTTTACCGAGACTACTCAAAAGCTCATCTAGAAACTTAGTTTCTTAAGGGTTCTGATGTTATTAACTGCTTCTAACACTTTCTCCATCACAGATATTGAGTGAACTGGACTGTAGTTTCCTGCTGTCTCCCTTTCCTTTTGAATAAAATGAGTTAAAGTTGCTATTTTCCAATCTAATGGAACCTTGCCTTAAACTTGGAAACTTTGGAAAACTGAAACCAACGTACCAACGGCCACCTCTAAAGAAGACCTAATGGCCAAGTCTATCAGGGTCCGAAGACTTGTTAGTAAATAGAACCAACAATTTTTTCCAGTATAAGTCATCTCAAAATTCCTTCCTCCCTTCCAGTTCCCAATTTCCAGCAATTCCTGGGCTGTAACTTGTTCCCTCTACAATGAAGTCAAATGTGAAATACCTCTCCTAATTCATTTGCTATCTCCTTACGTTATTGGACCCAAAACTTGCTCTCCACGGGAAGTGTTATCTCTTTCTTTTATATTTTAGCGTGTTTTATCTCAGAAGCTGACTTTGTTCTAGGTTATTATTGTTTGAGTCACCCTTTGTGGGTAGATCCTTACACCGCAGAGACCAAAATCTGGTTCCCGGTGTCCTGGCTGGGCGAGGGATTGAGTCCTTGCACGTTAGAATGGGATTAGTTTCCCAGAGCCCTGGGGTACATGGATGAGGCCGAAATCAGCATCTTTCCGCCCGCCACCCCGGGGTAGGAGCATGGTTCGGGTCCCAACACCCTCGGTGGAGTGAGTTCCCTCCCCCCCCACCCCAGGGTCCGGCCTCGGGGGCGGCGCTAGGATGGGCCGATGACCCGCACCCACCGAGTAAAATCAGCCTCCAGCTCAAAACCCGCCTCTCCTCACCAGGCTCCGGCAGATCTTCAAACAAATCCATCCCGTGTCTGTGATTAAAAGCACTCCCCTTCTGTCAACTCCCAATCCAGGCTTCAACAGCGGCCTAAAGGGCCACAAGACCGTCAGACACCCTCCGGGTCCTAGTGCTACGTTGCTTCCGCTTACAGTCTCTGGGGTTCCGCTGGGTCCTCACGACACCGACACAGAGAGCCAGACAGACAGACACAGACACACATACACTCACACTCTCCCTCTCTTTGAAAGCAAGGATATTTGTCTACTTAGTTTCTCTTTTCCTTTTTTTGGTGAGGCGCTCACATCTGATGTGGTGTCATAATTATATATGCCATTCACATCATTTTTACATATAACCCATAATGAATAATGTAAACAAAGAATGCTTAATCAAACAATAAATTTACATTATTGCTCAAATAATGTTTAAATATCAAATACATTACACTCCTCCCTGCTTAGCTAAGAACTCCTACTCTTTATTGAAAAATCTCAACTTCATTTTGCTCTCTAGTCATTACACACACACACACACACACACACAACTACTACATAGACATCCACAGCATAGTTAATTTTAAATGGTCCCATTCAGGCCGAAAGGTTTAATTGCTGTGGAAGGTTTCTTACTCGTGGGATAACATCTCTCCTGACCGTTGGACGGTGGGGGGGGGGGGTGAGGGGGGGATTGGGGGGAGGTGACATCACTCTGCTGCTTGGTAGTTGATACTTGCCACTATAAAATAATCCCGAGTTCTGGGACTTATGTGGTTGTTGTGTCGTCTCCAGATGAGATCAGACACAATCTCCATTGTGTAGGAGAGTGATCCAGTTCCGTCTTTAAGCTTTCCAAGTACCCACTTTTGATTGTCTCTGTAGTTCCTCATCAGGACTACTAAATATCAAACGTTGTTTGAGGAGTCCTCAGTTTGTCTCAGCTGTTTGTCCTGCATACTCCCTCTGAGATTGAATTCGAGGAGGTCCAAGCATCAGCGCATGGGATGAACTGCATAGCTGGTGGTTTGTTGGTTGTAGTGTGTGCTGCATTACAAAATGCAAACAGGAAATTGTAAAGCCTCTGATTTAGCGTTGTGTGTTCTGCTGACATTGCTCACAGTGAATTTTTCAGATCCTGAACAAACCTTTCCATCGGCAACAAACTGTGGTCCATTGTCCCTGACTAAGGGTTCTGGAACACCAGTCCTTGCAAGGAGGCTTCTCAGCACATCAACAGTGTGACAGCCCATAGTGGAGATTATTGGGAACACCTCTGGCCACTTTGTAGCTGTACCCATTACTACCAAGAAATTTGTGCCCATGAATGGTCTGGCAAGATCCACATGAATCCTCTGCCAGGGCAATGCAGGCTATTCCCGGGGATGGAGAGGCACTGCTCTTGGCATCTTCTGGATGTGTTGGCATCCAGAACAATGTATGGCCAGCTGCTTAATCTGCTGATCTATCTAATGCCATCTGACAAAACTTTGAGCCAACACTTTCATTTTGACCACGCCTGGATGATCAGCATGTATCTCCTCCAACACTCTGGCTCTCAGCTTGGCTGGTACAACAATCTCAATCGCCACACAAGGCAGCCCCTGTCGAGGGCAAGTTCATCCCAGCACTGTTAACGATGGGGTAAGTGGAATTTCTGCTTCACATTCCAGCCATTTTGGGTGGCCATGTAGACCTGAGACAGCATAGGGTCTTTTCTAGTTTGCCTTTCGATCATCTCTGCCATAATAGGGAGATTTTCAATTTGCATTAGGGAGAATAGGTACAGAAGAGTGTCCTGTTTTGTGAATTTTTCAGGTATTTCCCTGTCCAAAGGTAAATGGGACACTCCATCAGCATTTCCACACAGGTACCAGCCGAAGCATTTTACACCCCAAACCAGACTCAAGGCCTGTCTGTTAATCTGTGCACAAATTTTCTCTGCAGCATAAAGAGAACATGATGCAAAGGCTTTGAGGGCGTTCACTTCCATCTCTCATAGCATGTGTCATGATTGCACCCAGACCATAAGGTGAGACATCACAGGCAAGCTTCACTAGATGATGTGGATCATGTCACAACCACAGACATTGCTGGCAATGACATCCTGGACAAATCTCTCACCGGGGACTTCCAGTGGGCACAAGTCTGTGGCACCTCGGGAGCTGCACCTAGGCAGAGGGGCCCTGTCACAACCACGTATTCTGCTCTGGGGTTTACATGCCCATACAGGTGGGCTGCGCAACAGCTTCAACAATCACGTTCGTGAGTACACATGTCCCAGCTAATCAGTGTTCCATTATGGTGGTATTTAACTCCTTTATTTTCATTCTGTTCTTGTTGAGACTTGGCCAACATTACACCCCTACTTATCTTTGTCCTTGTCCAGGAAAGAAGACTACAGTTTCGACTGATGTTGTCATGGAGCAGCATTCAGTTAGAATTAGTTATTGTTTCCAACCGCAGTGTTCATATTTAAGTTTCAGTTTGAGAGTTTTAGTTAACGGCCCTGTGGGCCTAGAGTTTATTGTTTTTCTTTTCTGTCAAATTCAGCTAACAGTTCTCATTAAAGTCAGAGAATTGTTGACCCATTTCAGTGTCTCTCTCACTCCGCACTTGGACCATATTTGAACATTTTGACAAATGTGAGTGCAGTGTCTTATGTCACCATTTCCTTTGCCTTTTGGAAAGCCACCTCACACTGTTTGTCCATTGCCATTTCTTCCCGATATGCAGTCATGATTTCAAAAGTTGGAGCACAGTAGCCAGGTTTGGTGGAACCCTGAAAAAGTGATTGACGAATCCTAAAAAAGGACCACAACTGTTACACATCCTTTGGCTTTGGGGCATCCACCGCGGCTTGAATTTTCTCAGCACATTTGTGTAATCCTTGAGCATCAATGGTGTGACCACAGTAAGTGATGCTTGGTTTAAAAAGTTCACACTCGTATCATGCTCTGAGCCCATATCTTCTTATCTTTTTAACACAATCGTGAGATTTTGGAGATGTTCCTTGTCATCCTCATTGGTAACAATGATGTCATCCAGGTAACACTGAGCACCCCGGTTTCATTGCAGCACCTGGTCCATGGATTTTTAAGCCTATTATAGTGATAAAACCGTTTCTGAGTGATTATGGTGAGAAACACTGTGGACTCATCTTCCATCTCCATCTGTAGGTAGGCTTCAGCTAAGTTCACTTTACTGAAGTGTGGCACACCAGAAAGATTTACTAAGATACATAGAACATAGAATAGTACAGCACATTACAGGCCCTTCGGCCCACAATGTTGTACTGACCCTCAAACCCTGACTCCCATACAACCCCCCCCCGACCTTAAATTCCTCCATATACCTGTCTAGTAGTCTTTTAAACTTCACTAGTGTATCTGCCTCCACCACTGACTCAGGCAGTGCATTCCACGCACCAACCACTCTCTGAGTAAAAAACCTTCCCCTAATACCCCCCTTGAACTTCCCACTCCTTACCTTAAAGCCATGTCCTCTTGTATTGAGCAGTGGTGCCCTGGGGAAGAGGTGCTGGCTATCCACTCTATCTATTCCTCTTATTATCTTGTACACCTCTATCATGTCTCTTCTCATCCTCCTTCTCTCCAAAGAGTAAAGCCCTAGCTCCCTTAATCTCTGATCATAATGCATACTCTCTAAACCAGGCAGCATCCTGGTAAATCTCCTCTGTACCCTTTCCAATGTTTCCACATCCTTCCTATAGTGAGGCGACCAGAACTAGACATAGTACTCCAATTGTGACCTAACGAGAGTTTTATAGAGCTGCATCATTACATCACGACTCTTAAACTCTATCCCTCGACTTATGAAAGCTAACACCCCATAAGCTTTCTTACCTACCCTATCTACCTGTAAGGCAACTTTCAGGGATCTGTGGACATGTACCCCCAGATCCCTCTGCTCTTCCACACTACCAAGTATCCTGCCATTTACTTTGTACTCTGCCTTGGAGTTTGTCCTTCCAAAGCGTACCACCTCACACTTCTCCAGGTTGAACTCCATCTGCCACTTCTGCATCCTATCAATGTCTCTCTGCAATCTTCAACAATCCTCTACACTATCTACAACACCACCAACCTTTGTGTCATCTGCAAACTTGCCAACCCACCCTTCTACCCCCACATCTAGATCGTTAATAAAAATCACGAAAAGTAGAGGCCCCAGAACAGATCCTTGTGGGACACCACTAGTCTCAATCCTCCAATCTGAATGTACTCCCTCCACCACGACCCTTTGTGTTCAGCAGGCAAGCCAATTCTGAATCCACCTGGCCAAACTTCCCTGGATCCCATGCCTTCTGACTTTCTGAATAAGCCTACCATGTGGAACCTTGTCAAATGCCTTACTAAAATCCATATAGATCACATCCACTGCACTACCCTCATCTATATGCCTGGTCACCTCCTCAAAGAACTCTATCAGGCTTGTTAGACATGATCTGCCCTTCACAAAGCCATGCTAACTGTCCCTGATCAGACCATGATTCTCTAAATACCCATAGATCCTATCTCTAAGAATCTTTTCCAACAGCTTTCCCACCACAGACGTAAGGCTCATTGGTCTATAATTACCCGGACTATCCCTGCTACCTTTTCTGAATAAGGGGACAACATTCGCCTCCCTCCAATCCTCCGGTACCATTCCCGTGGACAACGAGGACATAAAGATCCTGGCCAGAGGCTCAGCAATCTCTTCCCTCGCCTCGTGGAGCAGCCTGGGGAATATTATGTCAGGCCTTGGGGATTTCTCCGTCCTAATGTATTTTAACAACTCCAACACCTGCTCTCCCTTAATATCAACATGCTCCAGAACATCAACCTCACTTGTATTGTCCTCACCATCATCATGTTCCCTCTCATTGGTGAATACCAAAGAGAAGTATTCATTGAGGACCTCGCTCACTTCCACAGCCTCCAGGCACATCTTCCCACCTTTATCTCTAATCGGTCCTACCTTCACTCCTGTCATCGTTTTTTCTTCACATGATTGAAGAATGCCTTGGGGTTTTCCTTTACCCTACTCGCCAAGGCCTTCTCATGCCCCCTTCTTGCTCTTCTCAGCCCCTTCTTAAGCTCCTTTCTTGCTTCCCTATATTCCTCAATAGACCCATCTGATCCTTGCTTCCTAAACCTCATGTATGCTGCCTCCTTCCACCTGACTAGATTTTCCACCTCACTTGTCACCCATGGTTCCTTCACCCTACCATTCTTTATCCTCCTCACCGGGACAAATTTATCCCTAACATCCTGCAAGAGATCTCTAAACATCGACCACATGTCCATAGTACATTTCCCTGCAAAAACATCATCCCAATTCACACCCGCAAGTTCTAGCCTTATAGCCTCATAATTTGCCCTTCCCCAATTAAAAATTTTCCTGTCCTCTCTGATTCTATCCTTTTCCATAATAATGCTAAAGGCCAGGGAGCGATGGTCACTGTCCCCCAGATGCTCACCCACTGAGAGATCTGTGACCTGACCTGGTTCATTACCTAGTACTAGATCTAGTATGGCATTCCCCCTAGTTGGTCTGTCCACATACTGTGACAGGAATCCGTCCTGGGCACACTTAACAAACACTGCCCCATCTAAACCCTTGGAACTAATCAGGTGCCAATCAATATTAGGGAAGTTAAAGTCACCCATGATAACAACCCTGTTATTTTTGCACCTTTCCAAAATCTGCCTCCCAATCTGCTCCTCTGTATCTCTGCTGCTACCAGGGGGCCTATAGAAAACCCCCAGTAGAGTAACTGCTCCCTTCCTGTTCCTGACTTCCACCCATACTGACTCAAAAGAGGATCCTGCTACATTAACCACCCTTTCTGTAGCTGTAATAGTATCCCTGACCAGTAATGCCACCCCTCTTCCCCTTTCCCCCTCTCTCTATCCCTTTTAAAGCACTGAAATCCAGGAATATTGAGAATCCATTCCTGTCCTGGTGCCAGCCAAGTCTCTGTAATGGCCACTACATCATAATTCCATGTATGTATCCAAGCTCTCAGTCCATCACCTTTGTTCCTGATGCTTCTTGCATTGAGGTACACACACTTCACCCCTTCTACCTTACTACCTTTACAGCATTTATTCTGTTTCTCTTTCCTCAAAGCCTCTCTGTATGTTAGATTTGGCTTTACTCCATGCACTTCTCTCATTGTTCTATCGCTCTGGGTCTCATCCCCCTTGCAAATTAGTTTAAACCCTCCCGAACCATGCTAGCAAATGTACCTGCAAGCATACCCCCTATCTACTTTCAGCACTGTGTTGATGGTGACCTTAAAATCACCACAGTTGTTGATAGACCCAATCTTCTTGGCCTCTGGGACCACTGCCATTGCCCATGGGGTCCACTCAACCTTGGAAAGAATTCCTTCAATCTCCATGTGATCTAGCTCACTGGTTTACTGTATCACAAATGGTACAAGAAACTGGATGGGCTTTGTAAAACTTGGGTGGAGCATTTTCAGTTAGCACTATTTTGCCCTGATATGCTTGAGCTTTCCAATTCCATCCTCGAACATGGCTGTGGTATCATCCGGTACCTTTTTAATTTGCTTTCAGTTGATTCTTTTGCAGGGATGTGGCATGTAAGCTGTGGATAGAACTTCAATCAAGTAACTGTAGTTGCTGCCTCAGACAATTACAGCCCACAATGATGGTCCTCCTGTTTTTACCACCACTACAAGCCCAGTGTGGCTTGTTGGTGGTTGTATTTCACTGTTACAAATGTCATTCTCACAGGAGTTATCTTTTCTCCAGTATAAGTTCTTAGTTGGATATCTGCAGGCTTCAGTCCCGTATCTTTGAAATGTCATTCAAACTCATTTTGTGGAATGACTGAAACAGCCCAGCCAGTGTCCAATCCCATTTTAACTAACTTACCTTTCACTTCTGTTGTAAGCTGAATTACTTGTCTCCTGTTAAATTTTGTATTGTAAATCTAAGGGGGATCCAATCCTGTGTAGTCTGGAAGAAGAGGCACCAGCAAACAACGCTACTAAAGGTGACATCCTCAGGACGGCTCTTGAATCAATTTCTTTCATTTCTTCTACAGCTTCTTTATATATGGTTACGCTACTGTTGGAGCCTGTTATCATCATTCTGGTGGTGTGAATTTGGGCCGATCGGGCGATCTGGCACTTTGCTGTCTCCGAGAGAGTTTCTCAAGGCTGCGAAACAAGTGTGCAGCATGGAGATGGGGCACGGACCCATGATCGACTCCATCCTTCGCTGATTGAAGTGTCGAGGAAGACTGAACTCATTGGAGCGGCTGCGGAAGCTGAGTGAGTGTTCAGTGCTGTCTACTAACCTTTCGCTCACTACTGCCAGAGAAGGTGTCTGTGCATGGCGGTCTCTCACTCACTGCTCCCTATGGAAGTTCCTTGCACTTGAGTGACCTTTCTCACCCTCGATCATGTGAGTGAAAGGGGCCATAGCAAGATTTAGTCAACGCCGATTATAGATTTGGGCTCTAATTCAGTTTTTATGATGTGTTCTGTTTCCAGTTGCTCTATTTTTGTTACTACTTTTTGGTGAGTTTTGAATCAGGTGACCTCCAGATAATGAACACTGAGCAGAACTATACTGAAATATGCTTTTTGTGTCTTATATTCAATGTTTTTGATCATTTTTGTTGCCTTTTGCATGTGTGGGGTAAGAGCAGTTTAACGTTTGATGTTTCCCTTTGAATCAGTTGGTTCTGGATGACAGACTTGAGTAGAGCACCAACACAGAGGCCGTGTACAAGAAGGGCCAGAGTTGCCTCTGCTTCCTGAGGAGACTGATGTCCTTTGGAGTATGCAGGCCTCTCCTTCACATGTTCTATCAGTCTGTCGTTGCCCGTACAATCTTCTATGTGGTGCTGTGCTGGGGCAATTGTATCAACATGGGTGATGCTAACAGGCTCAATAAACTGATTAGAAAGGCTGACTCTGGTATAGGAGTCAAACTGGACACACTGGAGGCTGTGGTAGAACAAAGGACCCTCTGGAAAATCCTGGCAATTCTAGACAATGTTTCTCACCCTCCGCATGCCACCTTGGCTGAACAGAGGAGCACTTTTAGTTATCGACTAAGACAAATGTGCTGCTCCAAAGAGCGCTACATGAGGTCATTCTTACCCTCGGTCATTAGGCTCTATAATGAGTCAACCTAGAGCCAGGGAAGAGATGACCCCTCCTGTTAGACTGCTTGAGGTAACTTATTTTTTATTCTTTCTTATTTCTCTTCTAATACTTGTATATCTGTGCCCTTGTAATGCTACTGTTACACTGTAATTTCCTTTGGGATCAATAAAGTATCTATCTATCTATTCATCTTCCATGGTTCTTCTTCGTTTAGTGACTATCTGTAGGGAATTTAAATTTCAGGGTTGTATACTGCATACATACTTTGACTATAAATGTACTTTGAACCCTCATCATTATCAGATTTTTCATCGACAGTATGCAGGTTAGTGCTCTTTTTGAAACTAAAATTTCACTTTTTATCTTTATCTCTTCCCTATGCAGTCCATTTATTATTGTCTGCCCAACATGCTGTATGTATGTGCCCTACTTTGCTGCACTTTCTGCAATTTTCACCTTTAAATCTGCATTGGTTTAGAGTATGTGAGCCCCTGCCACAATGGTGACACAATTTGTTCGTTTAGGCAGGTTTCTGTTTCGATGTTGCTATTTTGTTCATACTCACTTTCATTCCTGACTGCAACTCAATTGCATCTACGGCTGCTGTTTCCATTGATAAAGCTATTTCAACTGTACTCCTAAATGTGAGTTGTGCTTCAGTTAGGAGCTGTTTTTGAATGCTTTCTTGTAAGATTCCACAAACTAAATAATCTCTCAGAGCATTATTAAGCCCATCATTGAAATGACAATACTTAGACAATTTCTTCAACTCTGCCATGAAAAGTGAAATGGACTCCCCTTCCTTTTGATTCCGCTGATGAAAGCTGAAATGTTTTGCAATCAACAATGGTTTTGGTTCCAAGTGTTCCTGCATTATGTTCACAATGTCAGCAAATCTCATTTTGGCTGATTTGGCTGGAGCAGTCAAATCTCTGAGCAAACTGCATGCTCTTTCACCAATTGCACTCCGCAAAACTGGCACTTGTTTTTCATCAGCTATTCCATTTCCTTCAAAATACTGCTCAATTTGGTCAGTATACATCATCCAGTTATCTGTTGTGCAATTTTATATGTCTATATTTATGAAGTAGCCAGCTATTTCTGCTTTTTAATTTATTTTTTGTTATTATCACCTGTACTCATTGTTTATGAGTTACTTGTTAATGCTGACCATTTATAAACTTGAATATCTCTCTCCCCTTCTGAAGAAAAATGTGCTGCACTTCAACAAGTAGGTAGTTGTCTTGGGTATAGAAAAGGCCGGTCAGAAAGGCAATCATTGGGGAATTTAACATGAAAGTGGATTGGGAAAACCAGGTCAGTACTGGACCTCAAAAGAATGTCTAAGGGATGGCTTTTTTGAACAGCTTGTTGTTGAGCCTACTAGGGGATTGCCTGTGATGGGATTAGCTGTTGTGCAATAATCCGGAGGTGATAAGAGAGCTTAAGGTTAAGGAATGCTTAGGGAACAATGATCACAATATGATCATGCAACACACACAAAATACTGGTAGAACACAGCAGGCCAGGCAGCATCTATAGATATCTTCCTATAGATACTGCCTGGCCTGCTGTGTTCTACCAGTATTTTGTGTGTGTTGCTTGAATTTCCAGCTTCTGCAGATTTTCTCATGTTTGCACAATATGATCATGTTTACTTTGAAATTTGAGAAGGAGAAACTAAGTTCCAACATGTCGTTATTTCATTGGAATAAAGAAAATTACAAAGGCATGAGAGAGGAACTGGCCAAGGTTGACTGGAAAGGGACCCTGGCAAGAAGGACAGCAGAGCAGCAATGGCTGGAGTTTCTATGAAAAATGAGGGAAGTGCGAGACAGATATGTTCCAAATAAGAAGAAATTTTTAAAGGAAAGAAGGACACTACCGTGGCTGACAAGTGAAGTCAGAGCCAAAGTAAAAACGGAAGAGAGGGCATACAAGGAAGCCAGAGCTAGTGGGAAGACAAAGGATTGGGAAGCTTTTAAAAACTTGCAGAAGGAAACTAAGATGGTCATTAGGAAGGAAAAGATGAATTAAAAGAAGATGGCGACTAATATCAAAGAAAATAAGAAAAGCTTTTTTAAGTTTGTAAAGGGTAAAAATGAGTTGAGGGTAGATATAGGACCAATACAAAATGATGCTAGAGATATTGTAATGAGAGATGCAGAGATGGCAGAGGAACTGAATGCATATTTTGCATCAGTCTTCACAGTGGAAGACGTCTGCAGTATACCGGACATTCAAAAGTGACAGGGAAGTGAAGTTTGTGCAGTGAAAATTATGACTGAGAAGGTGCTCAGGAAGCTTAATGGTCTGAGGGTCGATAAATCTCCTGGACCTGATGGAATGCACCCATGGGTTCTGAAGGAAGTAGCTGGAGAGATTGCGGAGGCATTAACAATGATCTTTCAAGAATTGATAGATTCTGGCATTGTACCGGGTAACTGGAAAATTGCAAACATTACTCCGCTATTTAAGAAGGGTGGAGGGCAGCAGAAAGGAATCTATAGACCTGTTAGCCTGACGTCAGTGGTTGGGAAGTTGTTGCAATTGATTGTTAGGGAGTTCCACGGGGTCGGTGTTGGGACCGCTGCTTTTTACAATGTATGTCAATGATTTGGACTATGGTACTAATGGATTTGTAGCTAAATTTGCCGATGATACAAAGATACATGGAGGAGCAGGTAGTGTTGAGGAAACAGAGAGCCTGCAGAGAGATTTAGATAGTTTAGAGGAATGGACAAAGAAATGGCAAATGAAATACAATGTTGGAAAGTGTGTGGTCATGCACTTTGGTGGAAGAAATAAACAAGCAGACTATTATTTAGATGGGGAGAGAATTCAAAATGCAGAGATGAAAAGGGACTTGGGAGTCCTTGTGCAAGATACCCTAAAGGTTAACCTCCAGATTGAGTCAGTTGTGAAGAAGGCAAATGCATGTTGGCATTCATTTCTAGAGGTACAGAATATAAGAGCAGGGATGTGATGTTGAGGCTCTATAAGGCACTGGTGAGACCACACTTGGAAGATTGTGTGCAGTTTTGGGCTCCTTATTTTAGAAAGGATATACTGACATGGGAGAGGGTTCAGAGAAGATTCACAATGATTAAAGGAATGAAAGGGTTACCGTATGAGGAACGTCTGGCAGCTCCTGGGCTGTATTCCCTGGAGATCAGGAGAATGAGGGGGGATCTCATAGAAACATTCCGAAGGTTAAAAGGCCTGAACAGATTAGATATGGCAAAGTTATTTCCTATGGCAGGGGATTCTAGGACAAGAGGGCACAACTTCAGGATTGAAGGACCTCCTTTTAGAACTGAGATGCGGAAAATTACTTTAGTCAGAGGGTGGTAAATCTGTAGAATTTGTTGCCACGAGTGGCTGTGGAGGCCAAGTCATTGGGTGTATTTAAGGCAGTGATAGATAGGTTCTTGATTAGCCAGGGTGTCAAAGTGTATGGGGTGAAGGCAGGGGAGTGGGGATGACTGGAAGAATTGGATCAGCCCATGATGGAATGGTGGAGCAGACCAGATGGGCTGAATGGCCTACTTCTGCTCCTAAATCTTATGGGCTTATGGTCTTCATTTTAAAACTTACTCATAGCTACTATTATGTTTTGTAACTCCAAAAGCTAATCAAAAGAAAAACCCAGTTGCCGCTACATTTGTCTACTTAGTTTCTTCCTTTTTTTTTGTGAGGTAATCACATATGATGTGATGAGATAATAATGTATGCCATTCACGTACTTCTTACATATAACCCTTAATGAATTATGTTAAAAAAGAATGCTTAATCAAACAATATATTTACAATATTGCTCAAATATTACTGTAATATTAAATACACTATAGAACTGATGCTACCCATTGAGATAAAAGACTCTGAACACAGGAGTCTTCAAAATTATGAAGTAATGGAGTAAATTCCCAGTGACAGAAGAGATCTTAATAAATTTAGGGTAATTAGCTAAAGAATCCAATAAAATATAAAATAAACAGACATTGTAAATCGTTCTGATTGTGCTACCTAATTGGGTGGCGGATACAAATTAAATAAACTCAGTGAAGTAGAATAATTTGAAGATCTGATGTATCGTATACAGTGTTTGACTTACAAGTTACACTCTTCATGTACATATCATTTTAAACTTCTTACCATGATCCTATGCACTATATTGCATGGTTTAATGATGTACCCCAAATGCACATTCACCCATTAGACATATCCCTCTGTCTTGTACAGTAACTCACCGGTCTTGTTATTTGTTTATTTTTCACAACGTGGTGGTACTGAATCTTTGCAGTCAGGTTCAGACCCAGCAATGATGAAGGACTAGGAATTATAGTTCCAAGCCAATTATTTTTCTCAGTGACTTGGACAATCTGCAGGTGGCGACATTTCCCTTACATTTACCTGTAATATAAGGTGACTCACTGAGTTTTCTTCCACCTATTCTACAGTATATTGCACATTATCCTGCTGTACGTACCTCTCTTGTGTATATTGTACATCCACTTAGTGGATGTCTTTTCCTTCTACATATTCTACAATAACACAGTAAGTATTTTATTAAACAGTGATTCATACTTTATAGCAAAGTGGTAGAGGTTAGGGGTTTGGTATGTACAGTCAAATTCGCTTTGGTGAGTTACTGAAATTCATTTAGCCAACATAACACAATGAATCTGTGAAGTTGGAGTGAATATTTAAAATTGTGGATGGGATACCAATGAAGCCAATGCTTTGTCTTTCTTAGTCAAGCTTGAATGTTAGTATTGGACTTACCGAGGTAAGGGGAGGGTCATACTACTGATTTGGGTAGATGGTGGAAAGACTTTCGGTGTCATGAGCTGAGTCATTCAATTCCAGGGTGTCTAGCCTCTGGCCTGCTTTTATGGTTTTGATGGTTACATGGCAGGTTTGGTTTTGTCTCTGGTCATTGGTGACTCTCAGAAATTATGCAGGTGTATTTACAAGTCGTGGTGTTACACAACAAAGGAGTAGGCCCTTCATCCATAACTACCAATATGCCTTCCTCAGCTTGTCGAATTTGCCTGCATTTGGCCAATTTCTCTCTAAACTTTTCTTTTTAAATATGGTCTCTACCATCACCACTCCTTCAGACCATTAGTTCCAGAATCCAGTACTAATTATTTCGAACATTTTTCCTCAATTCTCCTTGTCTTTCAACCTATGACTCATTGTTACCAATCTTTTTGCCATGGGAAGTAAACAAATCCTGTTCACCCTTGCTAGACCTCTCTTAATTTTATACACCTCAACCTCCATTTTCCAAGCAAAACAACTCAGCTGACGGTCTTCCTGTAGAATAATACTTTAACTGTGCGTATGTATCTATATAGCACCAACCCTATCAAAGTTACTGGATTAGTAGGTAGTGTCTTGGAGCAACAATTCACTGACTCAAGTTTGAATTCTGCTCACAGATGACCCACATAAGAGATGGAAGAAGAACACCACCATCTCCCTTGCCCCAACTGTGGAATGGTTCGCCTTATTGGCCACCTCAGAACTCCCAAAATTAGGGTGGAATCAAGTCATCCTTGATCCCAATGAAATACCTCAGAAGAAATTATCTTAGGAGTGTTTAAAATATATTGCAGCAATTTAGTTGTGAAACAGAAATTCACGGAAAGTCTCCAACATAGCTTATTTGCAGTTGGAATCAAGTAGTCAATGTAGAATTATTGTCAGGACTAATCAGTGACCTTACAGTAAGAGACATCTGAGGAAGTGTGAGCATAGTGACAGGATGTTCTTTTATTGAGTTTGAGAATGATCTTATTAAGTTTGAAACAAATGTCTTAATCTATGTTCTACATGAAGGGAAAATTGGCTATTTAAGTTTAGAAACTGGATTGAAGAAAGTGACATTGGAAAAACTTCAGTAGATAAATAAACCATAATTTTCAATTAATAATACTTCTGTAATCTAAAAAGAGTATTAATTGTCCAACCATAATAACAAGACAAATTTAAAATAATATTAATGTCTTACAATCAAAAAGATGGCAATACCCAGAACAATGAGGATATTAGAATTCAGACTCTGGTTGACCAAGTATTTGACAGAGAAAATAAAGAATATTATACTGTAGGAGCTTTGAGTGTAAAGGAAGATATAAGCCGATGTATGTGTGAGCAGTGATAGTTAAAATTATAATGGAGAATATGAACATGAAAGACACTTCAACTCAACAATTTGTAATTGTCTTTATAGAAGACATGGGAGATATTTCAGGGATCTGATGAGAAGATGTTATTTAGGAGCGAGTGCTGGAGAAACTAATAGAAGAAGTTGTTTGGTGGCCTTTAAACTTCTTTTTAAAATGGTTTTGGAGGATTAGAATTTAGCACATTATTCAAAGTTCAACAGTCAAAATAAATTTATTATCAAAGTATATATGTGTCACCGTATACTACCCTGAGATTCATTTTCTTGCGGGCATTCACAGTAGATACAAAGAAACACAATAGAACAAATGAAATCTACACACAAAGATGGACAAACAACCAATGTGCATAAGAGGACAAACTGGGCAATTACATAAAAGTAATAATAAGTAATTAAATAATAAATAATATTGAATACATGAGTAGTAGAGTACTTGAAAGTGAGCCCATAGTTTGTGGAATAGTTCAGTGTTGAGGTGAGTGAAGTAATCCACACTGGTTCAGGACCCTGATGGTTGAAAGTTCGAAATGTTCCTGAACCTGGTGTTGTGGGACCTAAAGCTCCTGTACCTCCTTCTCAAAGGCAACAGCCAGAAGAGTGCACGGCCTGGGTGGTGGGGTACCTGATGATGGATGCTGCTCTCCTTGTAGATGTGCTCGGTGGTGAGGAAGGGTTTTTTCTTTGATGGACTGGGCTCCATTCACTATTTTTCGGATGCTTCTCCATTCAGGGCATTGGTGTTTCTACACTAGGCCATAATGCAACCAGTCAGGATACTCCCCACTGTGCATGTATGGAAGTTTGTTAAGGTTTTAGATGACATGCTGAATCTGCGTAGACTTCAAGGAAAGTAAAAGTACTGTCGTGTCTTCTTTGTAATGGCACTTCGGTGCTAGTCTCGAGAGATCCTCTGAAATGATAATGCCAGTTAACTTAAAGTTATTGACCCTCTCCAACTCTGATGTCCTAATGAGTACCAGCCCATGGACTTATGTTTCCTACTCCTGTAGTCAATAATCCATCTTTGGTTTTGCTGACACAGAGTGAGAGGTGGTTGTTGTGGCTCCATTCAAGCAGAATTTCAATCTCTCTCCTATAAGCCCAATCATCACCACCTTTGATTTGGCCAACAACAGCGGTGTCATCAGCAAACCTAAATATTGTTTTGGAGCTGTACTTAGCCTCACAGTCATAAGTATAAAGTGAGTAGAGCAGAGGGCTAAGTACACAGACTTGTGGTGCACATGCTGATGGTGATCGTGGAGGAGACGGTGGCAATCCTAACTGTTTGGAAATAAGGAAAATGAGGATCCATTTGGACAAGGAGTTATTGGGGCTTAGGTCTTCGAGCTTATTGATTAATTTTGAGGGAGACAGAAAAGAGAAAAATAAAGAATTCTAGGTCAATTAATAGGAAGTGGGAAATGTTAGAATTCAATAGGAGTAGGTAATGTAGCACTTTCAACATTTTAATATGATTGGATAATAAAATCAACATGAATTTATAAATTGGAGTAATAGCAATCTTGGATTGAGGGTTCACAAACAAAAGAAGATCTGCAGATGCTGGATTGAGGATTAGTTGATAGAAGTCAGTGAGAGAAGCAAATAATTGGCCCAGTTGGCAACCCTCTAACTAATTGGGTATTGCATGGGCCATGGTTTGTTTTTCAACTATCTATCATCTGTACCAACTGGATGAGGACAGCAGCCATAAAGTATCTGGGTTTGTCACCTAAACAAAGCTAGGTGAAAACAAATCTATGAAGGGGATAAACTAGGGATGTAATTCAATTGAGCATATAGGCAAGGTGGGTGAAAAGTGCTTAAGTGTTTTTTTTAAGAAAATAGAGAAATAAGATGCTTTTGCAAAGATAAGATGCTAGGAAAATATTAGTAGAGGATCTAGGTCTCCTTGCACTAACCACAGAACGCTAACATGTCGGTGAAGGATTAGCTCAACCATTGGTAAATTAGATCAGATTACAAATGAAGTGGAAGAAAAATAATGCTGATTGCAATGATATAACGACTTGGTGAGCTCACTTCTTGGCTATTGTACAGAGTTCTGGTCTCCATACCCAAAGGTATATATAATTTTGTAAGAGTAAATGACAGGATTGCCCTATAGAGACCAAGTAGACTAGTGCTATATTCCCACATCTTAGAAGAATGGGAGATGGTCTTATTGAATCTTAACAATTAAAGTTCTTGACAGGTTAAGTGATCATAATCAGTTGGCACAATACAAAGAGTCTTGTGGAAATTACATATGGCAAACATCATGGCTAAAATATTTTTGAAAATGTACCCTTGTACAGAATATACGACTTGTCATGCCAATGATTATATAATGTAGATTAATGCTAATCATAGCAACCATTCTACAGTTGAATACAATTCTCTTGGATTCTACACTGAATTTATTAGTGACTCCCTCATACCAATAGCTTTTAGTTTAGTGCACCCCAAGAGTGGAAGCTATTTCTTTTGCTCAACTCAATCCAGCCCTTTGTGGTTTTAAAGAACCTATTAGGCTATTCAGTAGCCATTCAGTGTTTCTGGACAGAATTGTCAAAATTGTTCTTGTTTAATTAAAATCTGTTTTGCGATCATCCCAGCATCTCCTCTGGTCTCTGCATAATTCAGGAATTAGCTTTGAAAGCTTTATTCAAATTCAACAATTTTTCAACATCTGGTCAATTGTTCAGTCCTGATAGTAACTGGAAGATGCTGGGTTGAATAATTTAGTTGCTGAATAGGCCAAAATCCTTTGTACCTAAATTTTAGTCTTGTGCTAGTTACTAGAGATGGTTCTAACACTGAATGTCTGACGATTCTTCAAGTTTAGGTGGGATGGACAAACATGTATATATAAATCCCCTAGCATGGGAATTTGTTAGATTCTTGGAAACCATCCAGATTTGAAATTCTTCCTAAGTAATGGCTGTTGGTTCCATTCACAGTGAGCATTTCTGGATAGTAACTCCTATAATCCTACCATTTTCTCATCTATAATTATTTAATTCTTTCAGCTGTTGTGGTTGAAGTCCATCCCAGTACTGAACCTTTACTGTGCCATTGTGTGGCTGCAATATTCAGACACCAACCTCATCTACAACTATATGCTCGCTGCTCCAAGTTCATCTGTACCTACTTATGAACTGTGAAGGTCACAGGTGGAAGATTGTAAACATCAGGCTGAAGTTCAGTGACTTTCTTTTTATGACAAGTGCAGCAGATGAGATGGAAAACAAAACAAACTTGGATAAGTAGATGGATAGGTGTATAAAGGATGTGCAATTTACATGTAAATAGTCATTTTATATCATGTATGTTACAAGTGTGTGTAACTGAATCAGAAACAGAATCTTAGTGCTTGCTTGTCCAGAACTGCATATTTACCACATTTATTTTTTTTTTATTGACAATGCATTAAAGTGTTCACAAACATCTGAAGACTCTAACTCCAACACCCATGGTTTACACTTCAAGAGACTACTGACCATCTGAGACAGCATGTAGATATATTATACAGTTGTCACAGCCATCACGTATATACATCAGAGGCGGCTTCCAAAATATACAAAGCTGGGGCACTGTGGGAAGAGGCATGGATTAGCTGACAACAGAATTAACAAAACAGATCATTCCATTAGTTCACCATTGTGGAGACAAGGGTTGCAGGTCAGTCAGATTGAAATCTGATGTGGGAAGTTGCTTGTTTGACTCAAACGTCCTGGGAATAAGCTTTTGGAAAAGTCAGCGTTACAGCTATTACTTAAAGATTACAGCAATGCCAAATGTTACCATAATTTGTCAAATTGTCTTCAAATATTTACAAATCCCCCTTGGTTTCCTTGTATTCCTTTACAACTTGTTGGTGCTGGTATTTGTATTAGTGGCAAGGTAGGGGGTGGGCAGTGAGAGGGGAAGAGAAGAGCACAAGATCACCACTGTCACTTGTACCCCCCACAAAATAGTTCCACAAACTATGTGTGAGCAGAGAGTTTGGCTGGAAAAAGGCAACTGGAGAGATACAGGCACCCCAGTACTGCATTGTCCAACCCAGCTCGCACCCCATCTTCTTTCTTTCTGTCTATCTGGCTACGTGCGAGCTGCCCTATGTAAGGAAGCCTCATCCACTGAACAAGTTGAAACTGGCATTGAGAACAATGCACAACAACCAACCACGTCCTCTGACTTGTCTTACTTGTCATGTATTAACCTTACTATACCGTGTATCTTGCTAGTGCCCACTTTACACAATAATGGTGTGAGAGCTGAGTGAAACATAAGGCACATCTTCAGGCTCCCTGAACAGGTCAAATTTACTGATTTCGGTACAGAGTTTAATACATTCTGATGTTACTAAGTTCCTTGTGCTAATCTTTCACGACCCTCTGTTTGCTGCAGGAGGTAAATAAATAAAGAACTGAGGCAAAGATAAAAATCTATGGGAGCAAATGATAACAAGAGACCACAAAATGGTATTAATGTCATTAAAGCTGCTAAGAACTGACAGCAATTGAAAATATGATGTTTCCACTGAGGGTTTGTCGGATATGACGAAAGAAATCTTTTCATGGATATGCTGAAAAGATGGTGAAGAAGTGCCTAGATTATGTTGAGGGATAAACTGAGATGATGCATTGAGGGATAGAACAGGAAAATGTTTAATCTGCATTGATTTATGAAACTGGGTGAGCTTTTAAGACAGAATTTCCCCCCTTTTTAAAAAAAATCCCTGTTCTGTTCATTTTGGGGAAAGGAATTTAGTTTTGGTAAATAATCATTTTTAATAAGTGATGATTGTTGAGCTATTTGTTAAAGCAATGATATAATGGTAAAGAACTGCAGTTGAACAGAATGGTAAAGTCACATATCAGGCACATTTGATCTTTTTTTCTGGTGAGGGAATGGCCACTTCTCCCTTGGGTATGTAGCAGAAGTGAGATTGCTTCACCTTTACTATTTGCTAATTTCACCCATAAGGCTCTGTCTTTCCTGATATGGGCATGCTCTGTAGGTTGGTTGGCCTAAGGCACAGCCCCCAGCTCCAGGAACTTTTCTCGATTCTACATCTTGTTATGGTTAGATATAATCCACAGGCTGGCTGGCCTAGGATATATCTGTCATGTCATAAAGCCTTATGCAGTGGCATTTCCCTAACACATTTCATATGCACAGCTTTCTTTTGGTTCTAGCGATTTACCAGACTAATTCATCTGCCATCCCCAGTCTCCATTTATCATGCTGGATCAGAGGGAGCAGTAGAAAACTTCACCTGATGTTAATATTGATATGTTTTGAGACCACTCCCAATAGAATATTAATCTGATTGTTCTCCATAATTTACATTAGCAGCTGGGGAAAAATGGAAATTGTCCAATTAAGCTTCAGGGTTCAAGTCCTATTTATTTGAGAACTGTGTAGGATTGTGTCTGAATGGTAACTAACTGCTTAAAGACACCCTTCCTGATTGTGGCCTCCTGTTAGCTGTCAGCTTGCCTCTGTTTGGTGACCTGACAAATACCCGCTAATACAAGCTTTTCAGTTCTGCTGAATCTCATTTCGAAGCGCACGCTGTTCTCAAACTGTGACTCTGTAGAATAGAGATAATTAACCTTCAAAATCCCATACCAGATACTTTGAAGCTCTATTTACGCCTCAAATATTTTCTCTCAGCAATTCATACAGACTCCTAAGTATTTTCCCCATCACCTGCATGTACCAAATATCATTTTTAAGAAGTTCTGGGAGCATCATCAACCCTTAGATGCTTCACACAAGATTGTTAGCAGTGGAGTTGCCGTTGTGACCAAGTCCTGACATAGATCCCTGTGGAACACCATTACACAGCTTCCATAGGGATCAGTAAACAGGAGCTGGAGAATTCTGTAATTATTCTAGACTGATATTGAAAATTGTAGTTGTTGACGTCAGCTCTTTGAATATAGAAACATAAAAATAGGCATAGGTACAGGTCACCAACCGCAAGCTGGTTCATATCACACCTTTCAATTATAAATCTGAGCTGATCTGTATCTCAGCTTCATACAATTGCCTTGCGTTCATGGCTCTTAATTCCCTGTTTCCAGAAATCTGTCCCAGTTGAGAAAGTTTCAAACTATCTAGCCATAGCATTTTGTTCTGCATTGGTGTGTACTTCCAAACATACCAACAGACCCACTATTTGCTTGATCATTGCCCATTGGCAGCACTACGGAAAAATCAGAATGCACACTCCTTTCTCATCCATGCTTCATGCGGGGAAAGTTAGTTGCACTACCTGTGATTTCATAAGGCCAGTTCACTCCCCTTTGTTGATGTAATGCATTGCCAGAGGTGAAAGTTAAAATGCAAATGAAAACTCAGATAACGCTGTGCATTTGCACATACCCGTGACAAGACATTACTGACAACAGTGACATGTGAGTCAGACATCAGACTTCCCCAATTGAGAATCTATAGTTAAAGTGACTGAGCATACACTCATCAGGAAAAGCACACTTCAGATATAAATACACAGAGAGGAAAGTAATTGCCACTGAAGTAGGGAAGGGCCGGTTTGGGGTGAGGGAGTGTGACGGGGCAATGTGAACATACATTGCAGCAGGACAGTGTTGTTGTGCATTGAACGTGAGAAGCAGCATACCACCCAACTGACACGCAGCAAACGACAAGTGACACGGACAATGCAGCAGTTCACCACAGGTGCGGGACACACTCGCACACACACCAATGTGCAATTGAAAATTCTGTTATGAATGGTAAATTGCTTCCTTGGTTTGACAAGCTTCCACTGAGGCACGGTATCTAAAATGTTGGAAGGATACTGACCAGGACGCAGATACTTCCAACTCTCAAGAGCTTTGGGTTAACCAAAGACCCAACCATAAAATCCAATATATAATCTCTATCCTCAAAGTTAGTTCTCATTTCAGTTGGAACTACTTTGAGGTGTCTTATTTAGCAGCGATTTATTATGCCTGCGTTCGTCTTGTTTTCACTGTTTACAACATCCAGTAGAACATAAAAATCAAGGGTGCAATATATGCATAGCAGTAATTTCTTTTAATTAAACATCAACCTTTAACACACAACTTTTACTTAGTGCTAGACTTAAGGTATTGTAGTGACCCGAGGAGCACATGGTGTATCCTTTCCCACCTGTTGAGGATGGGGGAGTTGGTTATAGTATTTTTGGTTTAAATAAAGCACCATGGGGAACTTGTGGGGGTGTTTATCACCGTGCTCTGACAGCTCACAGAGAACCGTGCTTGTTGGGGCTCCACTGACCAATACTTCAAGCAACACTTCCATTCCTCACCACCCTGCAATTCCAGTAGCACGTTGGAGCGGCTCCCTCCTGATCAACAGCCCCATGCCCCACTTGGCATGAATACTCTACTTGCTTATAACACTGGAAAATGTAGCTGCCAGCTGGTGATCAATTCTGTTGGTAAATAAAACTGTGTTGCACGGGGGAGATTACATGTGTAGCTATCTACACATGGCTTGTTAGCTCGAAAACAGATGCATGTCGGATTGCCCAGTGCTGCTGATAAATCTGAGTCAATTGGAGCAAACTACTCAAGATGGTTTCAGGTTCTCCGTCCCCTGCAACACCCAAGCAAAAAATACATACTCCTGTGGGGACAGCAAGGTAGTAACATTGGTAGTTAGAACCAGCCAATGTAAACCATAAAAGAAACTCCTATCTGAATCATTGTATTCCTGCCTCCCATCCCCAATCTGCTCCATTACGTCTCGTCTATTGAGGGTCAACAATTGAGGGCTGTACTGGTATCATCTTTAGGCTGTCAGCATCTCCTCTACAGAGAAGGGACATCAATTCAGCGCAGTTTGTTTCGACAGCCACTAATTTACTGAGAGGAATTTGTTTAAGGATAGTGACACTAGATGTGTGTGTGTGTGTCACTGCCAGCCCTACACACCACCATATTCAGGACCAAACGGCGCAGAGTCTATGTGGGAGTTGGTATTCCTGCTTGCATTTGGGTGACCAAAGTCAAATTTCTCTGCTTGAATACTTCAGACCCAGCAATGGTGTGGGTGCTGACTGGTTCATGAAAACTCTAACACAACAAACAGCTATCTAAATATCTGCAGCTGGGGAGGAGGGGCAGACAATACTATTCAACTTCAACGATAACAATTCTTATTAACGATTAAGAATACATTATCAGTATAGAGCTACATGTGAAATATATACAATATTCGCCTTTTCAGTACTCCATAATTCCAGTTTTGTAAATCTCCTTTAGTGTTCATTTGTCCAAATAGATCATTCTTCCCCTCCCTGCAGCAAATAACCTGCCAGTTCTTCTCGGCCACAAACCTCACACTGTCCATGGACCTCTCTGTGAGGTACGATTCACCTTTAAGTAGATTCAGATCAACACGGGGCTTTGGCGAGGACGAACCAACCAATAAGGAGCTTTACAGATCATTTAAGGCTCCTCTTCAGCTTGCCCATCAACTCCTTTGTTTATTTCCAGAGGTCTCGTGGACCCATGAAGAGGACAACACTTTCCAATCAGCCTCTTCTCTGTGGGAATAGATTGGATGCCAAAGATTGCCTTCACTGTCTTCTTCACACCTCACATTCCCCCCCCACCTCTAAATGGAAACATAAGAAGCAGACAGCATCCAGTGCCCATGATAAGGAGCTCGTTCGTCACTGATGTCTAACCGCTTGCTGAAGATACACAGAGCATCACACGCACACGGAACATGGCACACCCTGGCGCCTGCGACACGGTTTTTGCTTTCACACAACTATTAATTTTTAATCCTCAATAAATTACTACACGTAGAGCAGGCATTTTAGACGGGCATTCACATCAATGTTGGAAAGGCTAAGTGACTATGTACATAGGAGTCCAATCTGATGTCCGAAGTGGAATTCTATAACTGGTTCTTGGATCCTTGTCAGATCCGCATCTGACTGCTCCTCCTTCTGGACAGCTTTGACCTGCAAGATAAAGGTAGGCTCTTCAGAACAGGTAACAACATTGTTCAGAACACTGTCTACAGTCCCTCATGATAACACTCCCAGATACACTCATACATCTTACACTAACAGATTCACATACTGGACATTCAGGAGGCTGAGGAGGTGGTAGATGGGACGTATAGAGAGTTAGTTACATGCAAGGTGCAAGACACAGGAGACTGGGTGATAGCCAGCAAGGGGAAAGGGTTTAAGGAGACAGTGAAGAGTACCCCTGTGGCTATCCCCCTCAACAATAAGTATATCACCCTGGATATTGTCGGGGGGGGGGGGGAAATGACCTAATAGAGAAAAGTCACAGCAGTTGGGTCTCTGGCACCTCGTCTGCCTCTGTGACTCAGAAGGGAAGGGGGAAAGAAGAGGGAAGAAGCACACTGTGGTGATAGGGGATTCATTAGTTAGGGAAATGGACAGGAGATTCGGTGGGTGAGAATGAGATTCCCGGATGGTAAGTTGCTTCCCAGGTGGCAGGGTCTGGGATATCTTGGATCGGGTCCTCAGCATCCTTAAGTGGGAGGGAGAGCAGGCAGAAGTTGTGGTCCATTTAGGTACCAAAGACATGGGTAGGATGACTGATGAGGTTCTGCACAGGGAGAGCAGGGAGTTGGGTGTGAAGTTAAAGGACAGGACCTCCAGGATTGTGATCTCAGAATAGCTACCCGTGCCATGTGCTAGGGAGGCTAGAACTAGGAAGATTATACAGTTTAATAAGTGGCTAATGGTGCAGGAGGGAGGGCATAAGATTTTTGGATCAATGGGCTCTCTTCCAGGGAAGGTGGTACCTGTACAGAAGGAGGAGTTTGCACCTGAACTGGAAGGGGACAAATACACTAGCAGGAAGGTTTGTTAATGCTGCACAGTGGGGTTTAAACTAGAGTTACAAGGGGATGGGAACCAGAGTGCCAGAACAGTTAGTGGAGAGGTTGTGGAGGCAGACTTAAGACAAAGTTAGGAATCAAAAGGATGAGCATCGTACGACTAGTGTCCTGAGCTGCGTTTATTTCAATGCAAGAAGAATTGTAGGAAAGGCAGATGATAATGCTGAAGGTGAGGTATTTGGTTTACAAACAGAGACAATGTGTAGTGAGGAGAGGATGTAGTTAGGGCAAAATTGCTGTCAACAGGATGAGTTGTAATGTAAAAGGTGGTCAAAATTGAAAAGTGTGAATACCATACTGAAGGTGTTATATTTGAATGAGCACGGCATACAGAGTAAGGTTGATGAACTTGTGGCATAGTTACAGATTGGCATGTATGATATTGCAGGCATCACTGAATCATGGCTGAAAGAAGATAATAGCTGATAGTAACATCCCAGGATACACATTGTATTGAAAGGACAGGCTGGAAAGCAGAGGGGGCGACATTACTCTGTTGATAAAAAAATGAAATCATATCACAAAAGGTGACATAGGGTCAGAAGATGTTGAATCATTGTGGATAGAGCTAAGGAACTGCAAGGGTAAAAAGACCCTGATGGGAGTTCTATACAAATCCCCAAACAGTAGTTAGGATGTGACCTACAAATTATAATGTGAGATAAAAATCCATGCCAAAAGGGCAATGTTACAATAGTCATGGGTGACTTAAATATGCAGGTAAATTGAGAAAATGAGGTTGGTGTTGGATTCCAAGGGGAGGGATTTCTACAGTGCCTACAAGATGGCTTTTTAGAGCAGCTCGTGGTGCAGCCCACTAAAGCATCAGCTACTCTGGATTGGATGTTATGCAATGAAACAGAATTGATTAGAGAGCTTAAGGTAAAAGAACCCTTAGAGGAGAAGTGATCTTAATATGATCGAATTCACCCTGAAATTTGAGAAGGAGAAGCTGAAGTCAGATGTATCAGTATTACAGAGGAGAAAAGGGGATTACAGAGGCATGAGAAAGGAGTTGGCCAGAACTGATTGGAAAAGAACACTAGCAGGGATGATGGCAGAGCAACATTGGCTGTAATTTCTGGAAGCAATTCGGAAGGCACATAAAATATAGATCTCAAAGAGGAAGAAGTATGCTAAAGGAAGGATGATAAACCATGGCTACCAAGGGAAGTCAAAGCCAAAATAAAAGCCTAAGAGAGGGGATATAATGGAGCATAAACTGGTGGAGGTTAGAGGATTGGGAAACTTTTAAAAACCAACAGAAAACAACTAAAAAAGTCATTAGGAAGGTAAAGATGGAATATGGAAGTAAGCTAGCCAATAATACTAAATAGGATACCACAAGTTTCTTCAATACATAACATGTAACATAGAGGCGAGAGTGGATATCAGACTGCTGGAAAACAATGCTGGACAGGTAGTAATGGGGGAGCAAGGAAATGGCAGATGAACTGAATAAGTATTTTGCATCAGTTTTTACTGTGAAAGACACTAGCAGTATGGTGGAAGTTCCAAGTGTCAGGGTTATTTAGTGTGTGAAGTTACCGTTACCAGGGAGAAGGTTCTTTGGAAACTGAAAGGTCTGAAGGCAAATAAGTTACCTGGACCAGATGGTGTACACCCCAGGTTTCTGAATGAGGTGGCTGGAGAGATTGTGGAGCGTTAGTAATGATCTTTCAAGAATTACTAGATTCTGGTATGGTTCCAGAAGACTAGAAGATTACAAATGTCACTCCACTCTTCAAGGAGGGAGAGAGGCAGAAGAAAGAAAAATATAGGCCAGTTAGTCTGACCTCTGTGGTTGGGAAGATGTTGGAGTCAATTATTAAGGATGAAGTGTAAGGGTACTTGGAGGCACATGATAAAATAGGTCACAGTCAGCATGGTTTCCTCAACAAGGGGAAATCTTGCCTGACAAATTTGTTGGAATTCTTTGAAGAAGTAACAAGCAGGATAGACAAAGGAGAACTGGTTGATGTTGTGTACTTGGATTTTTAGAAGGCCCTTGAGAAGGTGCTGTACATGAGGCTGCTTAACAAGCTATGAGCCCATGGTATTACATGAACGATCCTAGCCTGGAAAATGCAGTGGCTGATTGGCAGGCAAAGAATGGGAATAAAGGGAGTCTTTTCTGGTTGGCTGCCGGTGACTAATGGTGTTCCACAGGGATCTGTGTTGGTTCTGATCCTTTTTACGTTATATGTCAATGATTTAGATGATGGAATTGATGGCTTTGTTGCAAAGTTTATAGAAGATAATAAGATAGATGGAGGGGCAGGTAGTTTTGAGGAAGAAGAGAGGCTACAGAAGGACTTAGACAGATTAGGAGAAGGGGCAAAGAAATGGCCGAATACAGTGTCAGGAATTGTATGGTCAAGTACTTTGACAGAAGAAATTAAATGGTTGACTATTTTCTAAATGGAGAGAAAATACAAAAAACTGAGGTGCAAAGGGATTTGGGAGTCCTTGTGCAGGATTCCCTAAAGGTTAATTTGCAGGTTGAGTCTGTGGTGAGGAAGGCAATTGCAATGTTAGCATTCATTTCAAGAGGACTAAAATATAAAAGCAAGGATGTAATATTGAGACTTTATAAAGCACTGGTAAGGCCTCACTTGGAGTACTATGAGCAGTTTGGGGTCCCTTATCTAAGAAAGGATATGCTGAAACTGGAGAGGGTGCAAAGGAGGTTCCCAAAAATGATTCCAGGATTGAATGGCTTGTCATATGAAGAGTGTTTGATGGCTCTGGGCCTATATTCACCAGAATTCAGAAGAATGAGGGGTGACCTCATTGAAACCTACCAACTGGTGAAAGGCCTTGATAGAGTGGATGTGGACAGGATGTTTCCTTTAGTGGGAGAGTCTAAGACCAGAGGACACAGCCTCAGAATAGAGGGGCGTCCTTTTAGAAACGAGGTGAGGAGTAATTTCTTTAGCCAGAGAGTGGTGAATCTGTGGAATTCTTTGCCACAGGCAGCTGTGGAGGCCAAGTCTTTATGTATATTTAAAGCAGAGGTTGATAGATTCTTGATTGGTCAAGGCATTCAGGGATATGAGAAGGCGGCGGGAGACTGGGGCTGAGGGGAAAATTGGATCGGCCATGATGAAACGGTGGAGCAGACTTGATGGGTCAAATGGCCTAATTCTGCTCCTATATCTTATGGCCTTATAGTCTACTCACTACCATTGGTATGATACTCTGCCACATGTCACAATTCATCAAACTCAACAGTACAGTAATATACCCATAACACATTCTGTAATGCTGACATCAATTGCAGTTTTCACAATTATGCTTTCTAATATAACGTTTATCCTTCACTGCAACTCCAAATCCCAACTTCAAGATAACTATCCAGTCTACCTCATAACCTTCACCATATCATATCTGGTATACCTACAACTTAAAAAAAAAGGTACATAATATTTGGTCACTGCTGACAAGATTGAAATAAATTTTCCTAATTGGTCCTCATGGTAAAAGTTCTCATAATTTGGGTTTATGTATTGAGTTCCAGAATTTCATCTGGTGTGTATTCCCAAGTGAGGGAGGTACTTGACTTGGACGAAAAATTGCTGGTGTCCGAATGGGGGTCTGCTGCCTTTATTTTTTCAATGTGAGGCAGAAGGCAGCAGGTAGTAGGAGATGGAGTGTATTCTGCCTCGAGGTCCGTGACTGGTGATGATCCATTCTGGGACCCCTACTCTTTGTGATGTTTATAAATGACATAGATGAGGAAGAGGATGGGTAGGTTTCTCCGTTTGTAAATGCCGCAAAAGTTGGTGAATGGTGTAGAATGTTGTCCTCGGTTGGGTGGGACTAGAACTAGAGGTCATGCGTTAAGGGTGAAAGGTGAAATGTTTAAGGGGAGCATGAGGGGAAACTTCTTCGCTCAGAGGGTTGTGGGTGTGTGGAACAGGCAGCCAGTGCAAGTGGTACATGCAAGCTCGATTTCAATGTTTAAGAGAATGTTTAAGGTTAACTACATACGTTTGTAGATGGTAGTGGTATGGAGAGATATGGTCACACTGCAGGTCGATGGGAGTAGGCAGTTTAAATGGCTTGGTGAAGGGCCTATTTCTGTGCTGTAGTTTTCTATGACTCTGTGACATAGATGAGGAAGAGGAAAGGTAGGTGACTAAGTTTGCAAATAACACAAAGGTTGGTGGAGTTGTGGGTAGTGTAGAAGGTTATTGTGGGTTACATAGTGACATTGATTGGATGAAGAGCTGGACTAAGAAGTGGCAGATAGAGTTCAATCTGAACAAGTCTGAAATGATAGACTTTGGAAGGTAAAATTTGAAGGCAGAGTACAATATTAATGGCAAGGTTTTTAGCAATGTGGAGGAACAAAGGGATCTTGGGGTCCACGTCCATAAATCTTTCAAAGATGCCACAAACTGTAAGTCAATGGAGTGGTTAATAAGGTGTATGCTGCATTGTCTTGGGAGTTGGGAGATTGAGTTCAAGAAACTTGAGGTAACGTTACAGCCCTATAAAACTCTGGTTTTGACCACTCTTGAAATATTGTGTTTGGTTCTAGTCACTTCATTTTTGAAAAGATGTTGAAGCTTTAGAGCATGTGCAAAGGAGATTTACCAGGTTGCTGCCTGGATTAGAGAGAATGTCTCATGAGGAAAGGTTGAATGAGCTAGGGATTTTCTTTCTGGAGCAAAGGAGGATGATAAATGACTTTACAGAGGTGTATAAGATGATAAGAGGCATAGATAGAGTGGACAGCCAGCGCCCTTTTCCCTAGAGTGTCAATGGTTAAGTCAAAAGGGCATTATTTTAAGGATATTGGAGGAAAGTATGAGGGGGGGATGTAGGTTTTTATTATATATAGAGTGGTAAGTGTATGGTTCTTTGTGGGAATGGGACCCGCTCTCGGGTCTCACGACTGGCCACTATTCGATATGCCAGGACGCGACCTAGAAGACTAGCACGCCCTCAGGATTCTGGGAATTCATGGCTCTGGAGGCGTGCAGACTCAAGGTTGGTGCTGCCGCAGGAAACTGGTGTGTCATAGGAGATGGAAGATCGAAATCGGCAAGCTGGCTGCTGGCTTTGTGCCCAGAGACACGAGTTCTTTGGGCACAGAGCTTGGAAGAGGTGACCAAACAGACTTTTAATATCATAAATCAGTGAGTTGCTTGCTACATCTCCCCTCTCGCTGTGAAATGGAGACACCTCTTTTTCCCTTATTAGGGAGAGAGAGAGCCTGTGGTATGTGAACAGGTAGCCTTTGGGGTATTTCAAGTCTGTGCCTTTATGCAAACAAAAGGAATTCTGCAGATGCTGGAAATTCAAGCAATACACTTCATCAAAGTTGCTGGTGAATGCAGCAGGCCAGGCAGCATCTCTAGGAAGAGGTACAGTCGACGTTTCAGGCCAAGACCCTTCGTCAGGACTAACTGAAGGAAGAGATAGTAAGAGATTTGAAAGTGGGAGGAGGAGATCCACAATGATAGGAGAAGACAGGAGGGGGAGGGATGGAGCCAAGAGCTGGACAGGTGATTGGCAAAGGGGATATGAGAGGATCATGGGACAGGAGGCCCAGGGAGAAGGAAAAGAGGGGGGGGGACCCAGAGGATGGGCAAGGGGTATAGTCAGAGGGACAGAGGGAGAAAAAGGAGAGTGTGAGAAAGAATGTGTGTATAAAAATACATAATAGATGGGGTACAAGGGGGAGGTGGGGCATTAGCAGAAGTTAGAGAAGTCAATGTTCATGCCATCAGGTTGGAGGCGACCCAGATGGAATATAAGGTGTTGTTCCTCCAACCTGAGTGTGGCTTCATCTTTACAGTAGAGAAGGCCGTGGATAGACATGACAGAATGGGAATGGATGTGGAATTAAAATGTGTGGCCACTGGGAGATCCTGCTTTCTCTGGCAGACAGAGCGTAGGTGTTTAGCAAAACAGTCTCCCAGTCTGCATCGGGCCTCACCAATATATAGAAGGCCACATCGGGAGCACCAGACGCAGTACATCACCCCAGCCGACTCACAGGTGAAGTGTCACCTCACCTGGAAGGACTGTCTGGGGCCCTGAATGGCGGTAAGGGAGGAAGTGTAAGGGCATGTGTAGCACTTGTTCCGCTTACAAGGGTAAGTGCCAGGAGGGAGATCAGCGGGGAGGGATGGGGGGGACGAATGGACAAGGGAGTCGCGTAGGGAGCGATCCCTGAGGAAAGCAGAGAGAGGAGAGGAGGGAAAGATGTGCTTAGTGGTGGGATCCCATTGGAGGTGGCGGAAGTTACGGAGAATAATATGTTGGACCCGGAGGCTGGTGGGGTGGTAGGTGAGGACCAGGGGAATCCTATTCCTAGTGTGGTAGCGGGAGGATAGAGTGAGGGCAGATGTGCGTGAAATGGGGGAGATGCGTTTGAGAGCAGAGTTGATGGTGGAGGGAGGGAAGCCCCTTTCTTTAAAAAAGGACATCTCCCTCGTCCTGGAATGAAAAGCCTCATTCTGAGAGCAGATGCGGCGGAGATGGAGGAATTGCGAGAAGGGGATGGCATTTTTGCAAGAGACAAGGTGAGAAGAGGAATAGTCCAGATAGCTGTGAGAGTCAGTAGGCTTATAGTAGTGGATAAGCTGTCTCCAGAGATAGTGACAGAAAGATCTAGAAAGGGGAGGGAGGTGTCAGAAATGGACCAGGTAAACTTGAGGGCAGGGTGAAAGTTGGAGACAAAGTTAATAAAGTCAACGAGCTCAGCATACGTGCGGGAAGCAGTGCCAATGCAGTCATTGATGTAGCGAAGGAAAAAGGGGGACAGATACCAGAATAGGTTTGGAACATAGATTGTTCCACAAAGCCAACAAAACGGCAGGCATAGCTAGGACCCATACGGGTGCCCATAGCTACACCTTTAGTTTGGAGGAAGTGGGAGGAGCCAAAGGAGAAATTATTAAGAGTAAGGACTAATTCCGCGAGACGGAGCAGAGTGGTGGCAGAGGGGAACTGATTAGGTCTGGAATCCAAAACGAAGCGGACAGCTTTGAGACCTTCCTGATGGCGGATGGAAGTATATAAGGACTGAACATCCATGGTGAAAATAAAGCGGTGGGGGCCAGGGAACTTAAAATCATCGAAAAGTTTAAGAGCGTGAGAAGTGTCATGAACATAGGTAGGAAGGGATTGAACAAGGGGGGATAAAACGCGTGTCGAGGTATGCAGAAACGAGTTTGGTGGGGCAGGAGCAAGCTGAGACAATAAGTCTGTCAGGACAGGCAGGTTTGTGGATCTTGGGTAGGAGGTAGAAACGGAAAGTGCGAGGTGTGGGAACTATAAGGTTGGTGGCAGTGGATGGGAGATCCCCTGAGTGGATAAAGTCGGTGATGGTGTGGGAGACAATGGCCTGGCGCTCCTTAGTGGGGTCACGATCGAGGGGTAAATAAGAGGGGGTACCCACGAGTTGTCGCTGTGCTTTATTGATGTTTCACTGCACACTTGAGTGCTCGGCAGTGGGGTGCCGGTGCTTTTCTGCGGGTGGGGGAGGGGTGTTGTTGCTTTGCGGCTGCTTATGCGTGGGAGGAGGGATTGGGGGGGGAACTTCAGGGTTCTAACATTTAACTGTCATTCATTCTTTGGGGCAGTCCCCTGTTTTCATGGATGTTTGTGAAGTAAAAGAATTTCAGGATGTATATTGAATACATTTCTCTGACATTAAATATACCTTTGAAAGCACTGCCAGGTGTGATGGTTGTGGCACATACATCAGGGACATTTACGAAACTCTTAGATAGGCACATGGATAAAAAAAAGAGAGCTAAGTGAGAGAGAAGGGTTAGATTAATCTTGGAGAAGATTAAAAAGTGATGCAATATCCTGGGCGGAAAAGTCTGTGCTGTGCTGTACTATGCTTTATGTTCCACTTGGGCATGTCGCAGACCACTATCTCAAATTCTTTCTTTCTGTTTGTGTTTCTGACTGTCTATTTCTGATGGACATCATATTCGCTTAGCTTAATTGCTTTTCCAATTGACCAAGTCTGGCCCGATGTGCAGGCCCCACAGCTTTACCGTTAATAACAGCAAAAATTTATCTGGTCTGGCCTGATCAGTAGGCCTCACAAACTTACTGTTAATAACACAAAAAATTCATCTGGTCTAGCCTGATGTGCAGGCCCCACAGCCTTACTATCTAATATAACCCACATCTCTCACTGTAACAGTGTCTGATATAGCTCACATCCCTCACTGTAACTGTGTCTGATATCCACGTCCCTCACTGTAACTGTGTCTGATATCCACATCCCTCACTGTAACAGTGTCTGATATAGATCACATCCCTCACTGTAACAGTGTCTGATATCCACGTCCCTCACTGTAACAGTGTCTGATATAGATCACATCCCTCACTGTAACAGTGTCTGATACCCACATCCCTCACTGTAACAGTACTTGACATCCACACCCCTCACTGTAACAGTGTCTGATATCAACATCCCTCACTGTAAGAGTGTCTGATATCCATGTCCCTCACTGTAACAGTGTCTGATACCCACGTCCCTCACTGAAACAGTGTCTGATACCCACGTCCCTCACTGTAACAGTGTCTGATATCCACATCCCTCACTGTAACTGTCTGATATCCACGTCCCTCACTGTAACAGTGTCTGATATCCACATCCCTCACTGTAACAGTGTCTAATATAGCTCACAGTCCTCACTGTAACAGTGTCTGATATCCACATCCCTTACTGTAACAGTGTCTGATATAGATCACATCCCTCACTGTAACAGTGTCTGATATAGCTCACATCCCTCACCGTAACAGTGTCTGATATCCACGTCCCGCACCGTAACAGTGTCTGATATCCACGTCCCTCACTGTAACAGTGTCTGATATAGCTCACATCCCTCACTGTAACAGTGTCTGATACCCACGTCCCTCACTGTAACAGTGTCTGATATCCACGTCCCTCACTGTAACAGTGTCTGATATCCACGTCCCTCACTGTAACAGTGTCTGATATCCACGTCCCTCACTGTAACAGTGTCTGATATAGCTCACATCCCTCACTGTAACAGTGTCTAATATCCACATCCCTCACTGTAACAGTGTCTGATATCCACATCCCTCACTGTAACAGTGTCTGATATAGCTCACATCCCTCACTGTAACAGTGTCTGAGATCCACATCCCTCACTGTAACAGTGTCTGATATAGCTCATATCCCTCACTGTAACAGTGTCTGATATAGCTCACATCCCTCACTGTAACAGTGTCTGATATCCACGTCCCTCACTGTAACAGTGTCTGATACCCACGTCCCTCACTGTAACAGTGTCTGATATCCACATCCCTCACTTTAACAGTGTCTGATATAGCTCACATCCCTCACTGTAACAGTGTCTGATATCCACGTCCCACACTGTAAGAGTGTCTGATATAGAGCACATCCCTCACTGTAACAGTGTCTGATATCCACGTCCCTCACTGTAACAGTGTCTGAGATCCACATCCCTCACTGTAACAGTATCTGATATAGCTCACATCCCTCACTGTAACAGTGTCTGATATCCACGTCCCTCACTGTAACAGTGTCTGATACCCACGTCCCTCACTGTAACAGTGTCTGATATCCACATCCCTCACTGTAACAGTGTCGCATATAGCTCACATCCCTCACTGTAACAGTGTCTGATATAGATCACATCCCTCACTGTAACAGTGTCTGATATAGCTCACATCTCTCACTGTAACAGTGTCTGATATCCACATCCCTCACTGTAACAATGTCTGATATCCACATCCCTCACTGTAACAGTGTCTGATACCCACCACCCTCACTGTAACAGTGTCTGATATCCACCTCCCTCACTGTAACAGTGTCTGATATCCACTTCCCTCACTGTAACAGTCTAATATCCACGTCCCTCACTGTAACAGTGTCTGATACCCACGTCCCTCACTTTAACAGTGTCTGATATCCACGTCCCTCACTGTAACAGTGTCTGATATAGCTCACAGTCCTCAATGTAACAGTGTCTGATATCCACGTCCCTTACTGTAACAGTGTCTGATATAGATCACATCCCTCACTGTAACAGTGTCTGATATAGCTCACATCCTTCACCATAACAGTGTCTGATATCCACGTCCCTCACCGTAACAGTGTCTGATATCCACGTCCCTCACTGTAACAGTGTCTGATATCCACGCCCCTCACTGTAACAGTGTCTGATATAGCTCACCTCCCTCACTGTAACAGTGTCCGATACCCACGTCCCTCACTGTAACAGTGTCTGATATCCACGTCCCTCACCGTAACAGTGTCTGATATCCACATCCCTCACTGTAACAGTGTCTGATATAGCTCACATCCCTCACTGTAACAGTGTCTGATACCCACGTCCCTCACTGTAACAGTGTCTGATATCCACATCCCTCAATGTAATAGTGTCTGATATAGCTCACATCCCTCACTGTAACAGTGTCTGATATAGCTCACATCCCTGACTGTAACAGTGTCTGATATCCACATCTCTCACTGTAACAGTGTCTGGTATAGCTCACATCCTTCACTGTAACAGTGTCTGATATCCACGTCCCTCACTGTAACAGTGTCTGATATCCACATCCCTCACCGTAACAGGGTCTGATATCCACATCCCTCACTGTAACAGTCTGATATCCACGTCCCTCACTGTAACAGTGTCTGATACCCACGTCCCTCACTGTAACAGTGTCTGATATCCACATCCCTCAGTGTAATAGTGTCTGATATAGCTCACATTCCTCACTGTAACAGTGTCTGATATCCACATCCCTGACTGTAACAGTGTCTGATATAGCTCACATCCCTCACTGTAACAGTGTCTGATATCCACCTCCCTCACTGCAACAGTGTCTGATATCCACCTCCCTCACTGTAACAGGGTCTGATATCGACATCCCTCACTGTAACAGTCTGATATCCACGTCGCTCACTGTAACAGTGTCTGATATAGCTCACAGCCCTCACTGTAACAGTGTCTGATACCCATGTCCCTCACTGTAACAGTGTCTCATTCCCACGTCCCTCACTGTAACAGTGTCTGATACCCACATCCCTCACTGTAACAGTCTGATATGCACATCCCTCACTGTAAGTGTCTGATATCCACGTCCCTCACTGTAACAGTGTCTGATATCCACATCCCTCACTGTAACAGTGTCTGATATCCACATCCCTCACTGTAACAGTGTCTAATATAGCTCACAGTCCTCGCTGTAACAGTGTCTGATATCCACGTCCCTCACTGTAACAGTGTCTGATATAGATCACATCCCTCACTGTAACAGTGTCTGATATAGCTCACATCCCTCTTCGTAACAGTGTCTGATATCCACGTCCCGCACCGTAACAGTGTCTGATATCCACCTCGCTCACTGTAACTGTGTCTGATACCCACATCCTTCACTGTAACAGTGTCTGATATCCACGTCCCTCACTGTAACAGTGTCTGATATCCACGTCCCTCACTGTAACAGTGTCTGATACCCACGGCCCTCACTGTAACAGTGTCGGATACCCACGTCCCTCACTGTAACAGTGTCTGATATCCACGTCCCTCACTGTAACAGTGTCTGATATAGCTCACAGTCCTCACTGTAACAGTGTCTGATATCCAAGTCCCTCACTGTAACAGTGTCTGATATAGCTCACATCCCTCACTGTAACAGTGTCTGATATAGCTCACATCCTTCACCGTAACAGTGTCTGATATCCACGTCCCTCACCGTAACAGTGTCTGATATCCATGTCCCTCACTGTAACAGTGTCTGATATCCACGTCCCTTACTGTAACAGTGTCTGATATAGCTCACATCCCTCACTGTAACAGTGTCTGATATCCACATCCCTGACTGTAACAGTGTCTGATATAGCTCACATCCCTCAATGTAAAAGTGTCTGATATCCACATCTCTCACTGTAACAGTGTCTGGTATAGCTCACATCATTCACTGTAACAGTGTCTGATATCCACGTACCTCACTGTAACAGTGTCTAATATCCACCTCCCTCACTGTACCAGGGTCTGATATCCACATCCCTCACTGTAACAGTCTGATATCCACGTCCCTCACTGTAACAGTGTCTGATACCCACGTCCCTCACTGCAACAGTGTCTGATATCCACATCCCTCAGTGTAATAGTGTCTGATATAGCTCACATCCATCACTGTAACAGTGTCTGATATCCACATCCCTGACTGTAACAGTGTCTGATATAGCTCACATCCCTCACTGTAACAGTGTCTGATATCCACATCTCTCACTGTAACAGTGTCTGGTATAGCTCACATCCTTCACTGTAACAGTGTCTGATATCCACGTCCCTCACTGCAACAATGTCTGATATCCACCTCCCTCACTGTAACAGTGTCTGATATCCACATCCCTCACTGTAACAGTGTCTAATATAGCTCACAGTCCTCACTGTAAGAGTGTCTGATATCCACGTCCCTCACTGTAATAGTGTCTGATATAGCTCACATCCCTCACTGTAACAGTGTCTGATATCCACGTCCCTCACTGTAACAGTGTCTGATATCCACGTCCCTCACTGTAACAGTGTCTGATATCCACATCCCTCACTGTAACAGTGTCTGATATCCACGTCCCTCACTGAAACAGTGTCTGATATAGATCACATCCCTCACTGTAACAGTGTCTGATATAGCTCACATCCCTCACTGTAACAGTGTCTGATATCCACGTCCATCACTGTAACAGTGTCTGATACCCACATCCCTCACTGTAACAGTGTCTGATATCCACATCCCTCACTGTAACAGTGTCTGATATCCACATCCCTCACTGTAACAGTGTCTGATATAGCTCACATCCCTCACTGTAACACTGTCTGATATCCACGTCCCTCACTGTAACAGTCTGATATCCACGTCCCTCACTGTAACTGTGTCTGATACCCACATCCTTCACTGTAACAGTGTCTGATATCCACGTCCCTCACTGTAACAGTGTCTGATATCCACGTCCCTCACTGTAACAGTGTCTGATACCCACGGCCCTCACTGTAACAGTGTCGGATACCCACGTCCCTCACTGTAACAGTGTCTGATATCCACGTCCCTCACTGTAACAGTGTCTGATATAGCTCACAGTCCTCACTGTAACAGTGTCTGATATCCAAGTCCCTCACTGTAACAGTGTCTGATAAAGCTCACATCCCTCACTGTAACAGTGTCTGATATAGCTCACATCCTTCACCGTAACAGTGTCTGATATCCACGTCCCTCACCGTAACAGTGTCTGATATCCATGTCCCTCACTGTAACAGTGTCTGATATCCACGTCCCTTTCTGTAACAGTGTCTGATATAGCTCACATCCCTCACTGTAACAGTGTCTGATATCCACATCCCTGACTGTAACAGTGTCTGATATCCACGTCCCTCACTGCAACAGTGTCTGATATCCACATCCCTCACTGTAACAGTGTCTAATATAGCTCACAGTCCTCACTGTAAGAGTGTCTGATATCCACGTCCCTCACTGTAATAGTGTCTGATATAGCTCACATCCCTCACTGTAACAGTGTCTGATATCCACGTCCCTCACTGTAACAGTGTCTGATATCCACGTCCCTCACTGTAACAGTGTCTGATATCCACGTCCCTCACTGTAACAGTGTCTGATATCCACATCCCTCACTGTAACAGTGTCTGATATCCACGTCCCTCACTGAAACAGTGTCTGATATAGATCACATCCCTCACTGTAACAGTGTCTGATATAGCTCACATCCCTCACTGTAACAGTGTCTGATATCCACGTCCATCACTGTAACAGTGTCTGATACCCACATCCCTCACTGTAATAGTGTCTGATATCCACATCCCTCACTGTAACAGTGTCTGATATCCACATCCCTCACTGTAACAGTGTCTGATATAGCTCACATCCCTCACTGTAACAGTGTCTGATATCCACGTCCCTCACTGTAACAGTCTGATATCCACGTCCCTCACTGTAACAGTGTCTGATACCCACGTTCCTCACTGTAACTGTGTCTGATACCCACCTCCTTCACTGTAACAGTGTCTGATATCCACATCCCTAACTGTAACAGTGTCTGATACCCACGGCCCTCACTGTAACAGTGTCTGATACCCACGTTCCTCACTGTAACTGTGTCTGATACCCACCTCCTTCACTGTAACAGTGTCTGATATCCACATCCCTGACTGTAACAGTGTCTGATATCCACGTCCCTCACTGTAACAGTGTCTGATACCCACGGCCCTCACTGTAACAGAGTCTGATACCTACGTCCCTCACTGTAACAGTGTCTGATATCCACATCCCTCACTGTAAGTGTCTGATATCCACGTCCCTCACTGTAACAGTGTCTGATATCCACATCCCTCACGGTAACAGTGTCTGATATCCACATCCCTCACTGTAACAGTATCTAATATAGCTCACAGTCCTCACTGTAACAGTGTCTGATATCCACGTCCCTCACTGTAACAGTGTCTGATATAGATCACATCCCTCACTGTAACAGTGTCTGATATAGCTCACAACCCTCACCATAACAGTGTCTGATATCCACGTCCCGCACCGTAACAGTGTCTGATATCCACGTCCCTCACTGTAAGTGTCTGATATAGCTCACATCCCTCACTGTAACAGTGTCTGATATAGCTCACATCCCTCACTGTAACAGTGTCTGATATCCACATCCCTCGCTGTAACAGTGTCTGATATCCACCTCCCTCACTGTAACAGTGTTTGATACCCACATCCCTCACTGTAACAGTGTCTGATATCCACATCCCTCACTGTAACAGTGTCTGATATAGCTCACATCCCTCACTGTAACAGTGTCTGATATCCACGTCCCTCACTGTAACAGTGTCTGATATAGATCACATCCCTCACTGTAACAGTGTCCGATATAGCTCACATCTCTCGCTGTAACAGTGTCTGATATCCACATCCCTCCCTGTAACAGTGTCTGATATCCACATCCCTCACTGTAACAGTGTCTGATATAGCTCACATCCCTCACTATAACAGTGTCTGAGATCCACATCCCTCACTGTTACAGTGTCTGATATCCACGTCCTTCACTGTAACAGTGCCTGATATCCACGTCCCTCACTGTAACAGTGTCTGATATCCACGTCCCTCACTGTAACAGTGTCTGATATCCACGTCCCTCACTGTAACAGTGTCTGATATAGCTCACAGTCCTCACTGTAACAGTGTCTGATATCAACGTCCCTCACTGTAACAGTATCTGATATAGGTCACATCCCTCACTGTAACAGTGTTTGATATAGCTCACATCCTTCACCGTAACAGTGTCTGATATCCACGTCCCTCACTGTAACAGTGTCTGCTATCCACGTCCCTCACTGTAACAGTGTCTGATATAGCTCACATCCCTCACTGTAACAGTGTCCGATACCCACGTCCCTCACTGTAACAGTGTCTGATATCCACGTCTCTCACTGTAACAGTGTCCGATATCCACATCCCTCACTGTAACAGTGTCTGATACCCACGTCCCTCACTGTAACAGTGTCTGATATCCATATCCCTCAGTGTAATAGTGTCTGATATAGCTCACATCCCTCACTGTAACAGTGTCTGATATCCACATCCCTGACTGTAACAGTGTCTGATATAGCTCACATCCCTCAGTGTAACAGTGTCTGATATCCACATCTCTCACTGTAACAGTGTCTGGTATAGCTCACATCCTTCAGTGTAACAGTGTCTGATATCCACGTCCCTCACTGTAACAGTGTCTGATATCCACCTCCCTCACTGTAACAGGGTCTGATATCCCCATCCCTCACTGTAACAGTCTGATATCCACGTACCTGACTGGAACAGCGTCTGATACCCACGTCCCTCACTGTAACAGTGTCTGATATCGAAATCCCTCAGTGTAATAGTGTCTGATATAGCTCACATCCCTCACAGTAACAGAGTCTGATATCCACATCCCTGACTGTAACAGTGTCTGATATAGCTCGCATCCCTCACTGCAACAGTGTCTGATATCCACATCCCTCAGTGTAATAGTGTCTGATATAGCTCACATCCATCACTGTAACAGTGTCTGATATCCACATCCCTGACTGTAACAGTGTCTGATATAGCTCACATCCCTCACTGTAACAGTGTCTGATATCCACATCTCTCACTGTAACAGTGTCTGGTATAGCTCACATCCTTCACTGTAACAGTGTCTGATATCCACGTCCCTCACTGCAACAGTGTCTGATATCCACATCCCTCACTGTAACAGTGTCTAATATAGCTCACAGTCCTCACTGTAAGAGTGTCTGATATCCACGTCCCTCACTGTAATAGTGTCTGATATAGCTCACATCCCTCACTGTAACAGTGTCTGATATCCACGTCCCTCACTGTAACAGTGTCTGATATACACGTCCCTCACTGTAACAGTGTCTGATATCCACGTCCCTCACTGTAACAGTGTCTGATATCCACGTCCCTCACTGAAACAGTGTCTGATATAGCTCACATCCCTCACTGTAACAGTGTCTGATATCCACGTCCATCACTGTAACAGTGTCTGATACCCACATCCCTCACTGTAATAGTGTCTGATATCCACATCCCTCACTGTAACAGTGTCTGATATCCACATCCCTCACTGTAACAGTGTCTGATATAGCTCACATCCCTCACTGTAACAGTGTCTGATATCCACGTCCCTCACTGTAACAGTCTGATATCCACGTCCCTCACTGTAACAGTGTCTGATACCCACGTTCCTCACTGTAACTGTGTCTGATACCCACCTCCTTCACTGTAACAGTGTCTGATATCCACATCCCTAACTGTAACAGTGTCTGATACCCACGGCCCTCACTGTAACAGTGTCTGATACCCACGTTCCTCACTGTAACTGTGTCTGATACCCACCTCCTTCACTGTAACAGTGTCTGATATCCACATCCCTGACTGTAACAGTGTCTGATATCCACGTCCCTCACTGTAACAGTGTCTGATACCCACGGCCCTCACTGTAACAGAGTCTGATACCTACGTCCCTCACTGTAACAGTGTCTGATATCCACATCCCTCACTGTAAGTGTCTGATATCCACGTCCCTCACTGTAACAGTGTCTGATATCCACATCCCTCACGGTAACAGTGTCTGATATCCACATCCCTCACTGTAACAGTATCTAATATAGCTCACAGTCCTCACTGTAACAGTGTCTGATATCCACGTCCCTCACTGTAACAGTGTCTGATATAGATCACATCCCTCACTGTAACAGTGTCTGATATAGCTCACAACCCTCACCATAACAGTGTCTGATATCCACGTCCCGCACCGTAACAGTGTCTGATATCCACGTCCCTCACTGTAAGTGTCTGATATAGCTCACATCCCTCACTGTAACAGTGTCTGATATAGCTCACATCCCTCACTGTAACAGTGTCTGATATCCACATCCCTCGCTGTAACAGTGTCTGATATCCACCTCCCTCACTGTAACAGTGTTTGATACCCACATCCCTCACTGTAACAGTGTCTGATATCCACATCCCTCACTGTAACAGTGTCTGATATAGCTCACATCCCTCACTGTAACAGTGTCTGATATCCACGTCCCTCACTGTAACAGTGTCTGATATAGATCACATCCCTCACTGTAACAGTGTCCGATATAGCTCACATCTCTCGCTGTAACAGTGTCTGATATCCACATCCCTCCCTGTAACAGTGTCTGATATCCACATCCCTCACTGTAACAGTGTCTGATATAGCTCACATCCCTCACTATAACAGTGTCTGAGATCCACATCCCTCACTGTTACAGTGTCTGATATCCACGTCCTTCACTGTAACAGTGCCTGATATCCACGTCCCTCACTGTAACAGTGTCTGATATCCACGTCCCTCACTGTAACAGTGTCTGATATCCACGTCCCTCACTGTAACAGTGTCTGATATAGCTCACAGTCCTCACTGTAACAGTGTCTGATATCAACGTCCCTCACTGTAACAGTATCTGATATAGGTCACATCCCTCACTGTAACAGTGTTTGATATAGCTCACATCCTTCACCGTAACAGTGTCTGATATCCACGTCCCTCACTGTAACAGTGTCTGCTATCCACGTCCCTCACTGTAACAGTGTCTGATATAGCTCACATCCCTCACTGTAACAGTGTCCGATACCCACGTCCCTCACTGTAACAGTGTCTGATATCCATGTCTCTCACTGTAACAGTGTCCGATATCCACATCCCTCACTGTAACAGTGTCTGATACCCACGTCCCTCACTGTAACAGTGTCTGATATCCATATCCCTCAGTGTAATAGTGTCTGATATAGCTCACATCCCTCACTGTAACAGTGTCTGATATCCACATCCCTGACTGTAACAGTGTCTGATATAGCTCACATCCCTCAGTGTAACAGTGTCTGATATCCACATCTCTCACTGTAACAGTGTCTGGTATAGCTCACATCCTTCAGTGTAACAGTGTCTGATATCCACGTCCCTCACTGTAACAGTGTCTGATATCCACCTCCCTCACTGTAACAGGGTCTGATATCCCCATCCCTCACTGTAACAGTCTGATATCCACGTACCTGACTGGAACAGCGTCTGATACCCACGTCCCTCACTGTAATAGTGTCTGATATCGAAATCCCTCAGTGTAATAGTGTCTGATATAGCTCACATCCCTCACAGTAACAGAGTCTGATATCCACATCCCTGACTGTAACAGTGTCTGATATAGCTCACATCCCTCACTGTAACAGTGTCTGATATCCACATCCCTCCCTGTAACAGTGTCTGATATCCACATCCCTCACTGTAACAGTGTCTGATATAGCTCACATCCCTCACTATAACAGTGTCTGAGATCCACATCCCTCACTGTTACAGTGTCTGATATCCACGTCCTTCACTGTAACAGTGCCTGATATCCACGTCCCTCACTGTAACAGTGTCTGATATCCACGTCCCTCACTGTAACAGTGTCTGATATCCACGTCCATCACTGTAACAGTGTCTGATATAGCTCACAGTCCTCACTGTAACAGTGTCTGATATCAACATCCCTCACTGTAACAGTATCTGATATAGGTCACATCCCTCACTGTAACAGTGTTTGATATAGCTCACATCCTTCACCGTAACAGTGTCTGCTATCCACGTCCCTCACTGTAACAGTGTCTGATATAGCTCACATCCCTCACTGTAACAGTGTCCGATACCCACGTCCCTCACTGTAACAGTGTCTGATATCCATGTCTCTCACTGTAACAGTGTCCGATATCCACATCCCTCACTGTAACAGTGTCTGATACCCACGTCCCTCACTGTAACAGTGTCTGATATCCATATCCCTCAGTGTAATAGTGTCTGATATAGCTCACATCCCTCACTGTAACAGTGTCTGATATCCACATCCCTGACTGTAACAGTGTCTGATATAGCTCACATCCCTCAGTGTAACAGTGTCTGATATCCACATCTCTCACTGTAACAGTGTCTGGTATAGCTCACATCCTTCAGTGTAACAGTGTCTGATATCCACGTCCCTCACTGTAACAGTGTCTGATATCCACCTCCCTCACTGTAACAGGGTCTGATATCCCCATCCCTCACTGTAACAGTCTGATATCCACGTACCTGACTGGAACAGCGTCTGATACCCACGTCCCTCACTGTAATAGTGTCTGATATCGAAATCCCTCAGTGTAATAGTGTCTGATATAGCTCACATCCCTCACAGTAACAGAGTCTGATATCCACATCCCTGACTGTAACAGTGTCTGATATAGCTCACATCCCTCACTGTAACAGTGTCTGATATCCACATCTCTCACTATAACAGTGTCTGGTATAGCTCACATCCTTCACTGTAACAAAGTCTGATATCCACGACCCTCACTGCAACAGTGTCTGATATCCACCTCCCTCACTGTAACAGGGTCTGATATCCACATCCCTCACTGTAACAGTCTGATATCCACGTCCCTCACTGTAACAGTATCTGATATAACTCACAACCCTCACTGTTACAGTGTCCGATACGCATGTCCCTCACTGTAACAGTGTCTGATACCCACGTCCCTCACTGTAACAGTGTCTGATACCCACGTCCCTCACTGTAACAGTGTCTGATATCCATATCCTTCACTGTAAGTGTCTGATATCCACGTCCCTCACTGTAACAGTGTCTGATATCCACATCCCTCACTGTAACAGTGTCTGATATCCACATCCCTCACTGTAACAGTGTCTAATATAGCTCACAGTCCTCACTGTAACTGTGTCTGATATCCACGTCCCTCACTGTAACAGTGTCTGATATAGCTCACATCCCTCACTGTAACAGTGTCTGATATCCACCTCCCTCACTGTAACAGGGTCTGATATCCACATCCCTCACTCTAACAGTCTGATATCCATGTCCCTCACTGTAACAGTGTCTGATACCCACGTCCCTCACTGTAACAGTGTCTGATATCCACATCCCTCAGTGTAATAGTGTCTGATATAGCTGACATCCCTCACTGTAGCAGTGTCTGATATCCACATCCCTGACTGTAACAGTGTCTGATATAGCTCACATCCCTCACTGTAACAGTGTCTGATATCCACATCTCTCACTGTAACAGTGTCTGGTATAGCTCACATCTTTCACTGTAACAGTGTCTGATATCCACGTCCCTCACTGTAACAGGGTCTGATATCCACATCCCTCACTGTAACAGTCTGATATCCACGTCCCTCACTGTAACAGTGTCTGATATAGCTCACATCCCTCACTGTAACAGTGTACAATACCCATGTCCCTCACTGTAACAGTGTCTGATAACCACGTCCCTCACTGTAACAGTGTCTGATACCCACGTCCCTCACTGTAACAGTGTCTGATATCCACATCCCTCACTGTCAGTGTCTGATATCCACGTCCCTCACTGTAACAGTGTCTGATATCCACATCCCTCACTGTAACAGTGTCTGATATCCACATCCCTCACTGTAACAGTATCTAATATAGCTCACAGTCCTCACTGTAACAGTGTCTGATATCCACGTCCCTCACTGTAACAGTTTCTGATATAGATCACATCCCTCACTGTAACAGTGTCTGATATAGCTCACATCCCTCACCATAACAGTGTCTGATATCCACGTCCCGCACCGTAACAGTGTCTGATATCCACGTCCCTCACTGTAACAGTGTCTGATATAGCTCAGATCCCTCACTGTAACAGTGTCTGATATAGCTCACATCCCTCACTGTAACAGTGTCTGATATCCACATCCCTCGCTGTAACAGTGTCTGATATCCACCTCCCTCACTGTAGCAGTGTTTGATACCCACATCCCTCACTGTAACAGTGTCTGATATCCACATCCCTCACTGTAATAGTGTCTGATATCCACATCCCTCCCTGTAACAGTGTCTGATATCCACATCCCTCACTGTAACAGTGTCTGATATAGCTCACATCCCTCACTATAACAGTATCTGAGATCCACATCCCTCACTGTAACAGTGTCTGATATCCACGTCCCTCACTGTAACAGTGTCTGATATCCACGTCCCTCACTGTAACAGTGTCTGATATAGCTCACAGTCCTCACTGTAACAGTGTCTGATATCCACGTCCCTCACTGTAACAGTATCTGATACAGATCACATCCCTCACTGTAACAGTGTCTGATATCCACACCCCTCAGTGTAATAGTGTCTGATATAGCTCACATCCCTCACTGTAACAGTGTCTGATATCCACATCCCTGACTGTAACAGTGTCTGATATAGCTCACATCCCTCACTGTAACAGTGTCTGATATCCACATCTCTCACTGTAACAGTGTCTGGTATAGCTCACATCCTTCACTGTAACAGTGTCTGATATCCACCTCCCTCACTGTAACAGGGTCTGATATCCACATCCCTCACTGTAACAGCGTCTGATACCCACGTCCCTCACTGTAACAGTGTCTGATATCGACATCCCTCAGTGTAATAGTGTCTGATATAGCTCACATCCCTCACTGTAACAGTGTCTGATATCCACATCTCTCACTATAACAGTGTCTGGTATAGCTCACATCCTTCACTGTAACAGTGTCTGATATCCACGTCCCTCACTGCAACAGTGTCTGATATCCACCTCCCTCACTGAAACAGGGTCTGATATCCACATCCCTCACTGTAACAGTCTGATATCCACGTCCCTCACTGTAAGAGTATCTGATATAGCTCACATCCCTCACTGTAACAGTGTCCGATACGCATGTCCCTCACTGTAGCAGTGTCTGATACCCACGTCCCTCACTGTAACAGTGTCTGATACCCACGTCCCTCACTGTAACAGTGTCTGATATCCATATCCCTCACTGTAAGTGTCTGATATCCACGTCCCTCACTGTAACAGTGTCTGATATCCACATCCCTCACTGTAACAGTGTCTGATATCCACATCCCTCACTGTAACAGTGTCAAATATAGCTCACAGTCCTCACTGTAACAGTGTCTGATATCCACGTCCCTCACTGTAACAGTGTCTGATATAGCTCACATCCCTCACTGTAACAGTGTCTGATACCCACGTCCCTCACTGTAACAGTGTCTGATATCCACGTCCCTCACTGTAACAGTGTCTGATATCCACGTCCCTCACTGTAATAATGCCTGATACCCACGTCCCTCACTGTAACAGTGTCTGATATCCACGTCCCTCAGTGTAACAGTGTCTGATATAGCTCACATCCCTCACTGTAACAGTGTCTGATATGCACATCCCTCACTGTAACAGTGTCTGATATAGATCACATCCCTCACTGTAACAGTGTCTGATATAGCTCACATCCCTCACTATAACAGTGTCTGAGATCCACATCCCTCACTGTAACAGTGTCTGATATCCACGTCCTTCACTGTAACAGTGTCTGATATCCACGTCCCTCACTGTAACAGTGTCTGATATCCACGTCCCTCACTGTAACAGTGTCTGATATCCACGTCCCTCACTGTAACAGTTGCTGATATAGCTCACAGTCCTCACTGTAACAGTGTCTGATATCCACGTCCCTCACTGTAACAGTGTCTGATATAGATCACATCCCTCACTGTAACAGTGTCTGATATAGCTCACATCCCTCACTATAACAGTGTCTGATATCCACGTCCATCACTGTAACAATGTCTGATACCCACGTCCCTCACTGTAACAGTGTCTGATATCCACATCCATCACTGTAACAGTGTCTGATATCCACATCCCTCACTGTAACAGTGTCTGATATAGCTCACATCCCTCACTGTAACAGTGTCTGAGATCCACATCCCTCACTGTAACAGTGTCTGATATAGCTCACATCCCTCACTGTAACAGTGTCTGATATAGCTCAGATCCCTCACTGTAACAGTGTCTGATATCCACGTCCCTCACTGTAACAGTGTCTGATACCCACGTCCCTCACTGTAACAGTGTCTGATATCCACATCCCTCACTGTAACAGTGTCTGATATAGCTCACATCCTTCACCGTAACAGTGCCTGATATCCACGTCCCTCACTGTAACAGTGTCTGCTATCCACGTCCCTCACTGTAACAGTGTCTGATATAGCTCACATCCCTCATTGTAACAGTGTCCGATACCCACGTCCCTCACTGTAACAGTGTCTGATATAGCTCACATCCCTCACTTTAACAGTGTCCGATACCCACGTCCCTCACTGTAACAGTGTCTGATATCCACGTCCCTCACCGTAACAGTGTCTGATATCCACATCCCTCACTGTAACAGTGTCTGATATAGCTCACATCCCTCACTGCAACAGTGTCTGATACCCACGACCCTCACTGTAACAGTGTCTGATATCCACATCCCTGAGTGTAATAGTGTCTGATATAGCTCACATCCCTCACTGTAACAGTGTCTGATATCCACATCCCTGACTGTAACAGTGTCTGATATAGCTCACATCCCTCACTGTAACAGTGTCTGATATCCACATCTCTCACTGTAACAGTGTCTAGTATAGCTCACATCCTTCACTGTAACAGTGTCTGATATCCACGTCCCTCACTGTAACAGTGTCTGATATAGGTCACATCCCTCACTGTAACAGTGTCCGATACCCATGTCCCTCATTGTAACAGTGTCTGATACCCACGTCCCTCACTGTAAGTGTCTGATACCCACGTCCCTCACTGTAACAGTGTCTGATATCCACATCCCTCACTGTAAGTGTCTGATATCCACGTCCCTCACTGTAACAGTGTCTGATATCCACATCCCTCACTGTAACAGTGCCTGATATCCACATCCCTCACTGTAACAGTGTCTGATATAGCTCACAGTCCTCACTGTAACAGTGTCTGATATCCACATCCTGCACCGTAACAGTGTTTGATATTCACGTCCCTCACTGTAACAGTGTCTGATATAGATCACATCCCTCACTGTAACAGTGTCTGATATAGCTCACATCCGTCACCGTAACAGTGTCTGATATCCACATCCCGCACCGTAACAGTGTCTGATATTCACGTCCCTCACTGTAACAGTGTCTGATATAGCTCACATCCCTCACTGTAACAGTGTCTGATACCCAAGTCCCTCACTGTAACAGTGTCTGATAAACACGTCCCTCACTGTAACAGTGTCTGATATCTACGTCCCTCACTGTAACAGTGTCTGATATCCACGTCCCTCACTGTAACAGTGTCTGATATCCACGTCCCTCACTGTAACAGTGTCTGATATAGCTCACATCCCTCACTGTAACAGTGTCTGATATCCACGTCCCTCACTGTAACAGTGTCTGATATAGATCACATCCCTCACGGTAACAGTGTCTGATATAGCTCACATCTCTCACTGTAACAGTGTCTGATATCCACATCCCTCACTGTAACAGTGCCTGATATCCACATCCCTCACTGTAACAGTTTCTAATATAGCTCACATCCCTTACTGTAACAGTGTCTGATATAGCTCATATCCCTCACTGTAACAGTGTCCGATACCCATGTCCCTCACTGTAACAGTGTCTGATACCCACGTCCCTCACTGTAACAGTGTCTGATACCCACGTCCCTCACTGTAACAGTGTCTGATATCCACATCCCTCAATGTAAGTGTCTGATATCCACGTCCCTCACTGTAACAGTGTCTGATATCCACATCCCTCACTGTAACAGTGTCTGATATCCGCATCCCTCACTGTAACAGTGTCTGATATAGCTCACAGTCCTCACTGTAACAGTGTCTGATATCCACGTCCCGCACCGTAACAGTGTCTGATATTCACGTCCCTCACTGTAACAGTGTCTGATATAGATCACATCCCTCACTGTAACAGTGTCTGATAAAGCTCACATCCCACACCGTAAGTGTCTGATATCCACATCCCGCACCGTAACAGTGTCTGATATTCACGTCCCTCACTGTAACAGTGTCTGATATAGCTTACATCCCTCAATGTAACAGTGTCAGATACCCAAGTCCCTCACTGTAACAGTGTCTGATATCCACGTCCCTCACTGTAACAGTGTCTGATATCCACGTCCCTCACTGTAACAGTGTCTGATATCCACGTCCCTCACTGTAATAATGTCTGATATCCACGTCCCTCACTGTAACATTGTCTGATATCCACGTCCCCCACTGTAACAGTGTCTGATATAGCTCACATCCCTCACAGTAACAGTGTCTGATATCCACATCCTTCACTGTAACAGTGTCTGATATCCACGTCCCTCACTGCAACAGTGTCTGATATCCACCTCCCTCACTGAAACAGGGTCTGATATCTACATCCCTCACTGTAACAGTCTGATATCCACGTCCCTCACTGTAACAGTATCTGATATAGCTCACATCCCTCACTGTAACAGTGTCCGATACGCATGTCCCTCACTGTAGCAGTGTCTGATACCCACGTCCCTCACTGTAACAGTGTCTGATACCCACGTCCCTCACTGTAACAGTGTCTGATATCCATATCCCTCACTGTAAGTGTCTGATATCCACGTCCCTCACTGTAACAGTGTCTGATATCCACATCCCTCACTGTAACAGTGTCTGATATCCACATCCCTCACTGTAACAGTGTCAAATATAGCTCACAGTCCTCACTGTAACAGTGTCTGATATCCACGTCCCTCACTGTAACAGTGTCTGATATAGCTCACATCCCTCACTGTAACAGTGTCTGATACCCACGTCCCTCACTGTAACAGTGTCTGATATCCACGTCCCTCACTGTAACAGTGTCTGATATCCACGTCCCTCACTGTAATAATGCCTGATACCCACGTCCCTCACTGTAACAGTGTCTGATATCCACGTCCCTCAGTGTAACAGTGTCTGATATAGCTCACATCCCTCACTGTAACAGTGTCTGATATGCACATCCCTCACTGTAACAGTGTCTGATATAGATCACATCCCTCACTGTAACAGTGTCTGATATAGCTCACATCCCTCACTATAACAGTGTCTGAGATCCACATCCCTCACTGTAACAGTGTCTGATATCCACGTCCTTCACTGTAACAGTGTCTGATATCCACGTCCCTCACTGTAACAGTGTCTGATATCCACGTCCCTCACTGTAACAGTGTCTGATATCCACGTCCCTCACTGTAACAGTTGCTGATATAGCTCACAGTCCTCACTGTAACAGTGTCTGATATCCACGTCCCTCACTGTAACAGTGTCTGATATAGATCACATCCCTCACTGTAACAGTGTCTGATATAGCTCACATCCCTCACTATAACAGTGTCTGATATCCACGTCCATCACTGTAACAATGTCTGATACCCACGTCCCTCACTGTAACAGTGTCTGATATCCACATCCATCACTGTAACAGTGTCTGATATCCACATCCCTCACTGTAACAGTGTCTGATATAGCTCACATCCCTCACTGTAACAGTGTCTGAGATCCACATCCCTCACTGTAACAGTGTCTGATATAGCTCACATCCCTCACTGTAACAGTGTCTGATATAGCTCAGATCCCTCACTGTAACAGTGTCTGATATCCACGTCCCTCACTGTAACAGTGTCTGATACCCACGTCCCTCACTGTAACAGTGTCTGATATCCACATCCCTCACTGTAACAGTGTCTGATATAGCTCATATCCTTCACCGTAACAGTGCCTGATATCCACGTCCCTCACTGTAACAGTGTCTGATATCCACGTCCCTCACTGTAACAGTGTCTGATATAGGTCACATCCCTCACTGTAACAGTGTCCGATACCCATGTCCCTCATTGTAACAGTGTCTGATACCCACGTCCCTCACTGTAAGTGTCTGATACCCACGTCCCTCACTGTAACAGTGTCTGATATCCACATCCCTCACTGTAAGTGTCTGATATCCACGTCCCTCACTGTAACAGTGTCTGATATCCACATCCCTCACTGTAACAGTGCCTGATATCCACATCCCTCACTGTAACAGTGTCTGATATAGCTCACAGTCCTCACTGTAACAGTGTCTGATATCCACATCCTGCACCGTAACAGTGTTTGATATTCACGTCCCTCACTGTAACAGTGTCTGATATAGATCACATCCCTTACTGTAACAGTGTCTGATATAGCTCACATCCGTCACCGTAACAGTGTCTGATATCCACATCCCGCACCGTAACAGTGTCTGATATTCACGTCCCTCACTGTAACAGTGTCTGATATAGCTCACATCCCTCACTGTAACAGTGTCTGATACCCAAGTCCCTCACTGTAACAGTGTCTGATATCCACGTCCCTCACTGTAACAGTGTCTGATATCTACGTCCCTCACTGTAACAGTGTCTGATATCCACGTCCCTCACTGTAACAGTGTCTGATATCCACGTCCCTCACTGTAACAGTGTCTGATATAGCTCACATCCCTCACTGTAACAGTGTCTGATATCCACGTCCCTCACTGTAACAGTGTCTGATATAGATCACATCCCTCACGGTAACAGTGTCTGATATAGCTCACATCTCTCACTGTAACAGTGTCTGATATCCACATCCCTCACTGTAACAGTGCCTGATATCCACATCCCTCACTGTAACAGTTTCTAATATAGCTCACATCCCTTACTGTAACAGTGTCTGATATAGCTCATATCCCTCACTGTAACAGTGTCCGATACCCATGTCCCTCACTGTAACAGTGTCTGATACCCACGTCCCTCACTGTAACAGTGTCTGATACCCACGTCCCTCACTGTAACAGTGTCTGATATCCACATCCCTCACTGTAAGTGTCTGATATCCACGTCCCTCACTGTAACAGTGTCTGATATCCACATCCCTCACTGTAACAGTGTCTGATATCCGCATCCCTCACTGTAACAGTGTCTGATATAGCTCACAGTCCTCACTGTAACAGTGTCTGATATCCACGTCCCGCACCGTAACAGTGTCTGATATTCACGTCCCTCACTGTAACAGTGTCTGATATAGATCACATCCCTCACTGTAACAATGTCTGATAAAGCTCACATCCCACACCGTAAGTGTCTGATATCCACATCCCGCACCGTAACAGTGTCTGATATTCACGTCCCTCACTGTAACAGTGTCTGATATAGCTTACATCCCTCACTGTAACAGTGTCAGATACCCAAGTCCCTCACTGTAACAGTGTCTGATATCCACGTCCCTCACTGTAACAGTGTCTGATATCCACGTCCCTCACTGTAACAGTGTCTGATATCCACGTCCCTCACTGTAATAATGTCTGATATCCACGTCCCTCACTGTAACATTGTCTGATACCCACGTCCCCCACTGTAACAGTGTCTGATATAGCTCACATCCCTCACAGTAACAGTGTCTGATATCCACATCCCTCACTGTAACAGTGTCTGATATCCACATCCCTCACTGTAACAGTGTCTGATATCCACATCCCTCACTGTAACAGTGTCTGATATATAACTCACATCCCTCACTGTAACAGTGTCTGAGATCCACATCCCTCACTGTAACAGTGTCTGATATAGCTCACATACCTCACTGTAACAGTGTCTGATATACACGTCCCTCACTGTAACAGTGTCTGATACCCATGTCCCTCACTGTAACAGTGTCTGACATCCACATCCCTCACTGTAACAGTGTCTGATATAGCTCACATTCCTCACTGTAACAGTGTCTGATATCCACGCCCTCACTGTAACAGTGTCTGATATAGATCACATCCCTCACTGTAACAGTGTCTGATATAACTCACATCCCTCACTGTAACAGTGTCTGATATCCACATCCCTCACTGTAACAGTGTCTGATATCCACATCCCTCACTGTAACAGTGTCTGATATAGCTCACATCCCTCACTGTAACAGTGTCTGAGATCCACATCCCTCACTGTAACAGTGTCTGATATAGCTCACATCCCTCACTGTAACAGTATCTGATATAGCTCACATCCCTCACTGTAACAGTGTCTGATATCCACATCCCTCACAGTAACAGTGTCTGATATAGCTCACATCCCTCACTGTAACAGTGTCTGATACCCACGTCCCTCACTGTAACAGTGTCTGATATCCACATCCCTGAGTGTAATAGTGTCCGATATAGCTCACATCCCTCACTGTAACAGTGTCTGGTATCCACATCCCTGACTGTAACAATGTCTGAAATAGCTCACATCCCTGACTGTAACAGTGTCTGATATCCACATCTCTCACTGTACCAGTGTCTGGTATAGCTCACATCCTTCACTGTAACAGGGTCTGATATCCACATCCCTCACTGTAACAGTCTGATATCCACGTCCCTCACTGTAACAGTGTCTGATACCCACGTCCCTCACTGTAACAGTGTCTGATATCCACATCCCTCAGTGTAATAGTGTCTGATATAGCTCACATCCCTCACTGTAACAGTTTCTGATATCCACATCCCTGACTGTAACAGTGATATAGCTCACATCCCTCACTGTAACAGTATCTGATATCCACATGTCTCACTGTAACAGTGTCTGGTATAGCTCACATCCTTCACTGTAACAGTGTCTGATATCCACGTCCCTCACTGCAACAGTGTCTGATATCCACCTCCCTCACTGTAACAGGGTCTGATATCCACATCCCTCACTGTAGCAGTCTGATATCCACGTCCTTCACTGTAACAGTGTCTGATATAGCTCACATCCCTCACTGTAACAGTGTCCGATACCCATGTCCCTCACTGTAACAGTGTCTGATACCCACGTCCCTCACTATAAGTGTCTGATACCCACGTCCCTCACTGTAACAGTGTCTGATATCCACATCCCTCACTGTAAGTGTCTGATATCCACGTCCTTCACTGTAACAGTGTCTGATATCCACATCCCTCACTGTAACAGTGTCTGATATCCACATCCCTCACTGTAACAGTGTCTGATATAGCTCACAGTCCTCACTGTAACAGTGTCTCAGATCCACGTCCCGCACCGTAACAGTGTTTGATATTCACGTCCCTCACTGTAACAGTGTCTGATATAGATCACATCCCTCACTGTAACAGTGTCTGATATAGCTCACATCCCTCACCGTAACAGTGTCTGATATCCACATCCCGCACCGTAACAGTGTCTGATAGTCACGTCCCTCACTGTAACAGTGTCTGATATAGCTCACATCCCTCACTGTAACAGTGTCTGATACACAAGTCCCGCACTGTAACAGTGTCTGATATCCACGTCCTTCACTGTAAAAGTGTCTGATATCTACGTCCCTCACTGTAACAGTGTCTGATATCCACGTCCCTCACTGTAATAATGTCTGATATCCACGTCCCTCACTGCAAGTGTCTGATATCCACGTCCCCCACTGTAACAGTGTCTGATATAGCTCACATCCCTCACTGTAACAGTGTCTGATATCCACATCCCTCACTGCAACAGAGTCTGATTTTGCTCAAATCCCTCACTGTAACAGTGTCTGAGATCCACATCCCTCACTGTAACAGTGTCTGATATAGCTCACATCCCTCACTGTAACAGTGTCTGATATAGCTCACATCCCTCACTGTAACAGTGTCTGATATCCACGTCCCTCACTGTAACAGTGTCTGATACCCACGTCCCTCACTGTAACAGTGTCTGACATCCACATCCCTCACTGTAACAGTGTCTGATATAGCTCACATCCCTCAATGTAACAGTGTCTGATATCCACGTCCCTCACTGTAACAGTGTCTGATATAGATCACATCCCTCACTGTAACAGTGTCTGAGATCCACATCCCTCACTGTAACAGTGTCTGATATAGCTCACATACCTCACTGTAACAGTGTCTGATATAGCTCACATACCTCACTATAACAGTGTCTGATACCCACGTCCCTCACTGTAACAGTGTCTGATATCCACGTCCCTCACTGTAACAGTGTCTGATATCCACGTCCCTCACTGTAACAGTCTCTGATATCCACGTCCCTCACTGTAACAGTGTCCGATATAGCTCACATCCCTCACTGTAACAGTGTCTAATATCCACATCCCTCACTGTAACAGTGTCTGATATCCACATCCCTCACTGGAACAGTGTCTGATAGAGCTCACATCCCTCACTGTAACAGTGTCTGAGATCCACATCCCTCACTGTAACAGTGTCTGATATAGCTCACATCCCTCACTGTAACAGTGTCTGATATCCACGTCCCTCACTGTAACAGTGTCCGATATAGATCACATCCCTCACTGTAACAGTGTCTGATATCCACGTCCCTCACTGTAACAGTGTCTGATATCCACATCCCTGAGTGTAACAGTGTCTGATATAGCTCACATCCCTCACTGTAACAGTGTCTGAGATCCACATCCCTCACTGTAACAGTGTATGATATCCACATCCCTCACTGTAACAGTGTCTGATATCCACGTCCCTCACTGTAACAGTGTCTGATACCCACGTCCCTCACTGTAACAGTGTCTGATATCCACATCCCTCACTGGAACAGTGTCTGATAGAGCTCACATCCCTCACTGTAACAGTGTCTGAGATCCACATCCCTCACTGTAACAGTGTCTGATATAGCTCACATCCCTCACTGTAACAGTGTCTGATATCCACGTCCCTCACTGTAACAGTGTCCGATATAGATCACATCCCTCACTGTAACAGTGTCTGATATCCACGTCCCTCACTGTAACAGTGTCTGATATCCACATCCCTGAGTGTAACAGTGTCTGATATAGCTCACATCCCTCACTGTAACAGTGTCTGAGATCCACATCCCTCACTGTAACAGTGTATGATATCCACATCCCTCACTGTAACAGTGTCTGATATCCACGTCCCTCACTGTAACAGTGTCTGATACCCACGTCCCTCACTGTAACAGTGTCTGATATCCACATCCCTCACTGTAACAGTGTCTGATATAGCTCACATCCCTCACTGTAACAGTGTCTGATATCCACGTCCCTCACTGTAACAGTGTCTGATATAGATCACATCCCTCACTGTAACAGTGTCTGATACCCACATCCCTCACTGTAACAGTGTCTGATACCCACCTCCCACACTGTAACAGTGTCTGATATCCACCTCCCTCACTGTAACAGTGTCTGATATCCACTTCCCTCACTGTAACAGTCTGATATCCACGTCCCTCACTGTAACAGTGTCTGATACCCACGTTCCTCACTATAACTGTGTCTGATACCCACGTCCTTCACTGTAACAGTGTCTGATATCCACGTCCCTCAGTGTAACAGTGTCTTATATCCACCTCCATCACTGTAACAGTGTCTGATATAGCTCACAGTCCTCACTGTAACAGTGTCTGATATCCACGTCCCTCACTGTAACATTGTCTGATATAGATCACATCCCTCACTGTAACAGTGTCTGATATAGCTCACATCCTTCACCATAACAGTGTCTGATATCCACGTCCCTCACCGTAACAGTGTCTGATACCCACCTCCCTCACTGTAACAGTGTCTGATATCCACATCCCTCACCGTAACAGGGTCTGATATCCACATCCCTCACTGTAACAGTCTGATATCCACGTCCCTCACTGTAACAGTGTCTGATACCCACGTCCCTCACTGTAACAGTGTCTGATATCCACATCCCTCAGTGTAATAGTGTCTGATATAGCTCACATCCCTCACTGTAACAGTGTCTGATATCCACATCCCTGACTGTAACAGTGTCTGATATAGCTCACATCCCTCACTGTAACAGTGTCTGATATCCACCTCCCTCACTGCAACAGTGTCTGATATCCACCTCCCTCACTGTAACAGGGTCTGATATCCACATCCCTCACTGTAACAGTGTCTGATATCCACATCCCTCACTGTAACAGTGTCTAATATAGCTCACAGTCCTCGCTGTAACAGTGTCTGATATCCACGTCCCTCACTGTAACAGTGTCTGATATAGATCACATCCCTCACTGTAACAGTGTCTGATATAGCTCACATCCCTCATCGTAACAGTGTCTGATATCCACGTCCCGCACCGTAACAGTGTCTGATATCCACGTCGCTCACTGTAACTGTGTCTGATACCCACATCCTTCACTGTAACTGTGTCTGATATCCACGTCCCTCACTGTAACAGTGTCTGATATCCACGTCCCTCACTGTAACAGTGTCTGATACCCACGGCCCTCACTGTAACAGTGTCGGATACCCACGTCCCTCACTGTAACAGTGTCTGATATCCACGTCCCTCACTGTAACAGTGTCTGATATAGCTCACAGTCCTCACTGTAACAGTGTCTGATATCCAAGTCCCTCACTGTAACAGTGTCTGATATAGCTCACATCCCTCACTGTAACAGTGTCTGATATAGCTCACATCCTTCACCGTAACAGTGTCTGATATCCACGTCCCTCACCGTAACAGTGTCTGATATCCACGTCCCTCACTGTAACAGTGTCTGATATCCACGTCCCTTACTGTAACAGTGTCTGATATAGCTCACATCCCTCACTGTAACAGTGTCTGATATCCACATCCCTGACTGTAACAGTGTCTGATATAGCTCACATCCCTCAATGTAACAGTGTCTGATATCCACATCTCTCACTGTAACAGTGTCTGGTATAGCTCACATCATTCACTGTAACAGTGTCTGATATCCACGTCCCTCACTGTAACAGTGTCTAAAATCCACCTCCCTCACTGTAACAGGGTCTGATATCCACATCCCTCACTGTAACAGTCTGATATCCACGTCCCTCACTGTAACAGTGTCTGATACCCACGTCCCTCACTGCAACAGTGTCTGATATCCACATCCCTCAGTGTAATAGTGTCTGATATAGCTCACATCCATCACTGTAACAGTGTCTGATATCCACATCCCTGACTGTAACAGTGTCTGATATAGCTCACATCCCTCACTGTAACAGTGTCTGATATCCACATCTCTCACTGTAACAGTGTCTGGTATAGCTCACATCCTTCACTGTAACAGTGTCTGATATCCACGTCCCTCACAGCAACAGTGTCTGATATCCACCTCCCTCACTGTAACAGTGTCTGATATCCACATCCCTCACTGTAACAGTGTCTAATATAGCTCACAGTCCTCACTGTAAGAGTGTCTGATATCCACGTCCCTCACTGTAATAGTGTCTGATATAGCTCACATCCCTCACTGTAACAGTGTCTGATATCCACGTCCCTCACTGTAACAGTGTCTGATATCCACGTCCCTCACTGTAACAGTGTCTGATATCCACGTCCCTCACTGTAACAGTGTCTGATATCCACATCCCTCACTGTAACAGTGTCTGATATCCACGTCCCTCACTGAAACAGTGTCTGATATAGATCACATCCCTCACTGTAACAGTGTCTGATATAGCTCACATCCCTCACTGTAACAGTGTCTGATATCCATGTCCATCACTGTAACAGTGTCTGATACCCACGTCCCTCACTGTAACAGTGTCTGATATCCACATCCCTCACTGTAACAGTGTCTGATATCCACATCCCTCACTGTAACAGTGTCTGATATAGCTCACATCCCTCACTGTAACAGTGTCTGATATCCACGTCCCTCACTGTAACAGTCTGATATCCACGTCCCTCACTGTAACAGTGTCTGATACCCACGTTCCTCAATGTAACTGTGTCTGATACCCACCTCCTTCACTGTAACAGTGTCTGATATCCACATCCCTAACTGTAACAGTGTCTGATACCCACGGCCCTCACTGTAACAGTGTCTGATACCCACGTTCCTCACTGTAACTGTGTCTGATACCCACCTCCTTCACTGTAACAGTGTCTGATATCCACATCCCTGACTGTAACAGTGTCTGATATCCACGTCCCTCACTGTAACAGTGTCTGATACCCACGGCCCTCACTGTAACAGAGTCTGATACCTACGTCCCTCACTTTAACAGTGTCTGATATCCACATCCCTCACTGTAAGTGTCTGATATCCACGTCCCTCACTGTAACAGTGTCTGATATCCACATCCCTCCCTGTAACAGTGTCTGATATCCACATCCCTCACTGTAACAGTGTCTGATATAGCTCACATCCCTCACTATAACAGTGTCTGAGATCCACATCCCTCACTGTTACAGTGTCTGATATCCACGTCCTTCACTGTAATAGTGCCTGATATCCACGTCCCTCACTGTAACAGTGTCTGATATCCACGTCCCTCACTGTAACAGTGTCTGATATCCACGTCCCTCACTGTAACAGTGTCTGATATAGCTCACAGTCCTCACTGTAACAGTGTCTGACATCAACGTCCCTCACTGTAACAGTATCTGATATAGATCACATCCCTCACTGTAACAGTGTTTGATATAGCTCACATCCTTCACCGTAACAGTGTCTGATATCCACGTCCCTCACTGTAACAGTGTCTGCTATCCACGTCCCTCACTGTAACAGTGTCTGATATAGCTCACATCCCTCACTGTAACAGTGTCCGATACCCACGTCCCTCACTGTAACAGTGTCTGATATCCACGTCTCTCACTGTAACAGTGTCCGATATCCACATCCCTCACTGTAACAGTGTCTGATACCCACGTCCCTCACTGTAACAGTGTCTGATATCCATATCCCTCAGTGTAATAGTGTCTGATAAAGCTCACATCCCTCACTGTAACAGTGTCTGATATCCACATCCCTGACTGTAACAGTGTCTGATATAGCTCACATCCCTCAGTGTAACAGTGTCTGATATCCACATCTCTCACTGTAACAGTGTCTGGTATAGCTCACATCCTTCAGTGTAACAGTGTCTGATATCCACGTCCCTCACTGTAACAGTGTCTGATATCCACCTCCCTCATTGTAACAGGGTCTGATATCCCCATCCCTCACTGTAACAGTCTGATATCCACGTCCCTCACTGGAACAGCGTCTGATACCCACGTCCCTCACTGTAACAGTGTCTGATATCGAAATCCCTCAGTGTAATAGTGTCTGATATAGCTCACATCCCTCACAGTAACAGAGTCTGATATCCACATCCCTGACTGTAACAGTGTCTGATATAGCTCACATCCCTCACTGTAACAGTGTCTGATATCCACATCTCTCACTATAACAGTGTCTGGTATAGCTCACATCCTTCACTGTAACAAAGTCTGATATCCACGACCCTCACTGCAACAGTGTCTGATATCCACCTCCCTCACTGTAACAGGGTCTGATATCCACATCCCTCACTGTAACAGTCTGATATCCACGTCCCTCACTGTAACAGTATCTGATATAGCTCACAACCCTCACTGTAACAGTGTCCGATACGCATGTCCCTCACTGTAACAGTGTCTGATACCCACGTCCCTCACTGTAACAGTGTCTGATACCCACGTCCCTCACTGTAACAGTGTCTGATATCCATATCCTTCACTGTAAGTGTCTGATATCCACGTCCCTCACTGTAACAGTGTCTGATATCCACATCCCTCACTGTAACAGTGTCTGATATCCACCTCCCTCACTGTAACAGGGTCTGATATCCACATCCCTCACTCTAACAGTCTGATATCCACGTCCCTCACTGTAACAGTGTCTGATACCCACGTCCCTCACTGTAACAGTGTCTGATATCCACATCCATCAGTGTAATAGTGTCTGATATAGCTGACATCCCTCACTGTAGCAGTGTCTGATATCCACATCCCTGACTGTAACAGTGTCTGATATAGCTCACATCCCTCACTGTAACAGTGTCTGATATCCACATCTCTCACTGTAACAGTGTGTGGTATAGCTCACATCTTTCACTGTAACAGTGTCTGATATCCACGTCCCTCTCTGTAACAGGGTCTGATATCCACATCCCTCACTGTAACAGTGTCTGATATAGATCACATCCCTCACTGTAACAGTGTCTGAGATCCACATCCCTCACTGTAACAGTGTCTGATATAGCTCACATACCTCACTGTAACAGTGTCTGATATAGCTCACATACCTCACTATAACAGTGTCTGATACCCACGTCCCTCACTGTAACAGTGTCTGATATCCACGTCCCTCACTGTAACAGTGTCTGATATCCACGTCCCTCACTGTAACAGTGTCTGATATAGATCACATCCCTCACTGTAACAGTGTCCGATATAGCTCACATCTCTCACTGTAACAGTGTCTGATATCCACATCCCTCCCTGTAACAGTGTCTGATATCCACATCCCTCACTGTAACAGTGTCTGATATAGCTCACATCCCTCACTATAACAGTGTCTGAGATCCACATCCCTCACTGTTACAGTGTCTGATATCCACGTCCTTCACTGTAATAGTGCCTGATATCCACGTCCCTCACTGTAACAGTGTCTGATATCCACGTCCCTCACTGTAACAGTGTCTGATATCCACGTCCCTCACTGTAACAGTGTCTGATATAGCTCACAGTCCTCACTGTAACAGTGTCTGATATCAACGTCCCTCACTGTAACAGTATCTGATATAGATCACATCCCTCACTGTAACAGTGTTTGATATAGCTCACATCCTTCACCGTAACAGTGTCTGATATCCACGTCCCTCACTGTAACAGTGTCTGCTATCCACGTCCCTCACTGTAACAGTGTCTGATATAGCTCACATCCCTCACTGTAACAGTGTCCGATACCCACGTCCCTCACTGTAACAGTGTCTGATATCCACGTCTCTCACTGTAACAGTGTCCGATATCCACATCCCTCACTGTAACAGTGTCTGATACCCACGTCCCTCACTGTAACAGTGTCTGATATCCATATCCCTCAGTGTAATAGTGTCTGATATAGCTCACATCCCTCACTGTAACAGTGTCTGATATCCACATCCCTGACTGTAACAGTGTCTGATATAGCTCACATCCCTCACTGTAACAGTGTCTGATATCCACATCTCTCACTGTAACAGTGTCTGGTATAGCTCACATCCTTCACTGTAACAGTGTCTGATATCCACCTCCCTCACTGTAACAGGGTCTGATATCCACATCCCTCACTGTAACAGCGTCTGATACCCACGTCCCTCACTGTAACAGTGTCTGACATCGACATCCCTCAGTGTAATAGTGTCTGATATAGCTCACATCCCTCACTGTAACAGTGTCTGATATCCACATCTCTCACTATAACAGTGTCTGGTATAGCTCACATCCTTCACTGTAACAGTGTCTGATATCCACGTCCCTCACTGCAACAGTGTCTGATATCCACCTCCCTCACTGAAACAGGGTCTGATATCCACATCCCTCACTGTAACAGTCTGATATCCACGTCCCTCACTGTAACAGTATCTGATATAGCTCACATCCCTCACTGTAACAGTGTCCGATACGCATGTCCCTCACTGTAGCAGTGTCTGATACCCACGTCCCTCACTGTAACAGTGTCTGATACCCACGTCCCTCACTGTAACAGTGTCTGATATCCATATCCCTCACTGTAAGTGTCTGATATCCACGTCCCTCACTGTAACAGTGTCTGATATCCACATCCCTCACTGTAACAGTGTCTGATATCCACATCCCTCACTGTAACAGTGTCAAATATAGCTCACAGTCCTCACTGTAACAGTGTCTGATATCCACGTCCCTCACTGTAACAGTGTCTGATATAGCTCACATCCCTCACTGTAACAGTGTCTGATACCCACGTCCCTCACTGTAACAGTGTCTGATATCCACGTCCCTCACTGTAACAGTGTCTGATATCCACGTCCCTCACTGTAATAATGCCTGATACCCACGTCCCTCACTGTAACAGTGTCTGATATCCACGTCCCTCAGTGTAACAGTGTCTGATATAGCTCACATCCCTCACTGTAACAGTGTCTGATATGCACATCCCTCACTGTAACAGTGTCTGATATAGATCACATCCCTCACTGTAACAGTGTCTGATATAGCTCACATCCCTCACCATAACAGTGTCTGAGATCCACATCCCTCACTGTAACAGTGTCTGATATCCACGTCCTTCACTGTAACAGTGTCTGATATCCACGTCCCTCACTGTAACAGTGTCTGATATCCACATCCCTCACTGTAACAGTGTCTGATATCCACGTCCCTCACTGTAACAGTGTCTGATATCCACGTCCCTCACTGTAACAGTGTCTGATATCCACGTCCCTCACTGTAACAGTTGCTGATATAGCTCACAGTCCTCACTGTAACAGTGTCTGATATCCACGTCCCTCACTGTAACAGTGTCTGATATAGATCACATCCCTCACTGTAACAGTGTCTGATATAGCTCACATCCCTCACTATAACAGTGTCTGATATCCACGTCCATCACTGTAACAATGTCTGATACCCACGTCCCTCACTGTAACAGTGTCTGATATCCACATCCATCACTGTAACAGTGTCTGATATCCACATCCCTCACTGTAACAGTGTCTGATATAGCTCACATCCCTCACTGTAACAGTGTCTGAGATCCACATCCCTCACTGTAACAGTGTCTGATATAGCTCACATCCCTCACTGTAACAGTGTCTGATATAGCTCAGATCCCTCACTGTAACAGTGTCTGATATCCACGTCCCTCACTGTAACAGTGTCTGATACCCACGTCCCTCACTGTAACAGTGTCTGATATCCACATCCCTCACTGTAACAGTGTCTGATATAGCTCACATCCCTCACTGTAACAGTGTCTGATATCCACGTCCTTCACTGTAACAGTGTCTGATATAGATCACATCCCTCACTGTAACAGTGTCTGATACCCACATCCCACACTGTAACAGTGTCTGATACCCACCTCCCTCACTGTAACAGTGTCTGATATAGCTCACATCCTTCACCGTAACAGTGCCTGATATCCACGTCCCTCACTGTAACAGTGTCTGCTATCCACGTCCCTCACTGTAACAGTGTCTGATATAGCTCACATCCCTCATTGTAACAGTGTCCGATACCCACGTCCCTCACTGTAACAGTGTCTGATATAGCTCACATCCCTCACTTTAACAGTGTCCGATACCCACGTCCCTCACTGTAACAGTGTCTGATATCCACGTCCCTCACTGTAACAGTGTCTGATATCCACATCCCTCACTGTAACAGTGTCTGATATAGCTCACATCCCTCACTGTAACAGTGTCTGATACCCACGACCCTCACTGTAACAGTGTCTGATATCCACATCCCTGAGTGTAATAGTGTCTGATATAGCTCACATCCCTCACTGTAACAGTGTCTGATATCCACATCCCTGACTGTAACAGTGTCTGATATAGCTCACATCCCTCACTGTAACAGTGTCTGATATCCACATCTCTCACTGTAACAGTGTCTAGTATAGCTCACATCCTTCACTGTAACAGTGTCTGATATCCACGTCCCTCACTGTAACAGTGTCTGATATAGCTCACATCCCTCACTGTAACAGTGTCCGATACCCATGTCCCTCATTGTAACAGTGTCTGATACCCACGTCCCTCACTGTAAGTGTCTGATACCCACGTCCCTGACTGTAACAGTGTCTGATATCCACATCCCTCACTGTAACAGTGTCTGATATCCACGTCCCTCACTGTAACAGTGTCTGATATCCACATCCCTCACTGTAACAGTGTCTGATATCCACGTCCCTCACTGAAACAGTGTCTGATATAGATCACATCCCTCACTGTAACAGTGTCTGATATAGCTCACATCCCTCACTGTAACAGTGTCTGATATCCACGTCCATCACTGTAACAGTGTCTGATACCCACGTCCCTCACTGTAACAGTGTCTGATATCCACATCCCTCACTGTAACAGTGTCTGATATCCACATCCCTCACTGTAACAGTGTCTGATATAGCTCACATCCCTCACTGTAACAGTGTCTGATATCCACGTCCCTCACTGTAACAGTCTGATATCCACGTCCCTCACTGTAACAGTGTCTGATACCCACGTTCCTCACTGTAACTGTGTCTGATACCCACCTCCTTCACTGTAACAGTGTCTGATATCCACATCCCTAACTGTAACAGTGTCTGATACCCACGGCCCTCACTGTAACAGTGTCTGATACCCACGTTCCTCACTGTAACTGTGTCTGATACCCACCTCCTTCACTGTAACAGTGTCTGATATCCACATCCCTGACTGTAACAGTGTCTGATATCCACGTCCCTCACTGTAACAGTGTCTGATACCCACGGCCCTCACTGTAACAGAGTCTGATACCTACGTCCCTCACTTTAACAGTGTCTGATATCCACATCCCTCACTGTAAGTGTCTGATATCCACGTCCCTCACTGTAACAGTGTCTGATATCCACATCCCTCACTGTAACAGTATCTAATATAGCTCACAGTCCTCACTGTAACAGTGTCTGATATCCACGTCCCTCACTGTAACAGTGTCTGATATAGATCACATCCCTCACTGTAACAGTGTCTGATATAGCTCACAACCCTCACCATAACAGTGTCTGACATCCACGTCCCGCACCGTAACAGTGTCTGATATCCACGTCCCTCACTGTGTCTGATATAGCTCACATCCCTCACTGTAACAGTGTCTGATATCCACATCCCTCGCTGTAACAGTGTCTGATATCCACCTCCCTCACTGTAACAGTGTTTGATACCCACATCCCTCACTGTAACAGTGTCTGATATAGCTCACATCCCTCACTGTAACAGTGTCTGATATCCACGTCCCTCACTGTAACAGTGTCTGATATAGATCACATCCCTCACTGTAACAGTGTCCGATATAGCTCACATCTCTCACTGTAACAGTGTCTGATATCCACATCCCTCCCTGTAACAGTGTCTGATATCCACATCCCTCACTGTAACAGTGTCTGATATAGCTCACATCCCTCACTATAACAGTGTCTGAGATCCACATCCCTCACTGTTACAGTGTCTGATATCCACGTCCTTCACTGTAATAGTGCCTGATATCCACGTCCCTCACTGTAACAGTGTCTGATATCCACGTCCCTCACTGTAACAGTGTCTGATATCCATGTCCCTCACTGTAACAGTGTCTGATATAGCTCACAGTCCTCACTGTAACAGTGTCTGATATCAACGTCCCTCACTGTAACAGTATCTGATATAGATCACATCCCTCACTGTAACAGTGTTTGATATAGCTCACATCCTTCACCGTAACAGTGTCTGATATCCACGTCCCTCACTGTAACAGTGTCTGCTATCCACGTCCCTCACTGTAACAGTGTCTGATATAGCTCACATCCCTCACTGTAACAGTGTCCGATACCCACGTCCCTCACTGTAACAGTGTCTGATATCCACGTCTCTCACTGTAACAGTGTCCGATATCCACATCCCTCACTGTAACAGTGTCTGATACCCACGTCCCTCACTGTAACAGTGTCTGATATCCATATCCCTCAGTGTAATAGTGTCTGATATAGCTCACATCCCTCACTGTAACAGTGTCTGATATCCACATCCCTGACTGTAACAGTGTCTGATATAGCTCACATCCCTCAGTGTAACAGTGTCTGATATCCACATCTCTCACTGTAACAGTGTCTGGTATAGCTCACATCCTTCAGTGTAACAGTGTCTGATATCCACGTCCCTCACTGTAACAGTGTCTGATATCCACCTCCCTCATTGTAACAGGGTCTGATATCCCCATCCCTCACTGTAACAGTCTGATATCCACGTCCCTCACTGGAACAGCGTCTGATAC
>NW_027274974.1:0-73395 GCF_030028105.1 Mobula birostris
TCACTGCACTACCTCAAAGTACAAAGTACCTCACTCTACTACCTCAAAGTACAAAGTACCTCACTGCACTACCTCAAAGTACAAAGTACCTCACCGCACTACCTCAAAGTACAAAGTACCTCACTCTACTACCTCAAAGTACAAAGTAGCTCACTGCACTACCTCAAACTACAAAGTACCTCACACTACTACCTCAAAGTACAAAGTTCCTCACCGCACTACCTCAAAGTACCTCACTGCACTACCTCAAAGTACAAACTATCTCACCGCACTTCCTCAAAGTACAAAGTTCCCCACTCTACTACCTCAAAGTACAAAGTTCCTCACTGCACTACCTCAAAGTACAAAGTACCTCACTCTACTACCTCAAAGTACAAAGTACCGCACCGCACAACCTCAAAGTACAAAGTACCTCAGTCTACTACCTCAAAGTACAAAGTACCTCACTGCACTACCTCAAAGTACAAAGTTCCTCACTGCACGACCTCAAAGTACAAGGTTCCTCACCGCCCTACCTCAAAGTACAAAGTACTTCACTCTACTACCTCAATGTACAAAGTACCTCACCGCACTACCTCAAAGTACAAAGTACCTCACTCTACTACCTCAAAGTACAAAGTTCCTCACTGCACTAACTCAAAGTACAAAGTACCTCACTGCACTACCTCAAAGTACAAAGTACCTCACACTACTACCTCAAAGTACAAATTACCTCTCCGCACTAACTCAAAGTACAAAGTACCTCACTCTACTACCTCTAAGTACAAAGTACCTCACCGCACTACCTCAAACTACATAGTGCCTCACTCTACTACCTCAAAGTATAATGTTCCTCACTGCACTAACTCAAAGTACCAAGTACCTCACTGCACTACCTCAAAGTACAAAGTACCTTACTGCACTACCTCAAAGTACCACACTGCACTACCTCAAAGTACAAAGTTCCTCACTGCACTACCTCAAAGTACATATTTCCTCACCGCCCTACCTCAAAGTACAAAGTACCTCACTCTACTACCTCAAAGTACAAAGTAGCTCACCGCTCTACCTCAAAGTACAAAGTACCTCACTGCACTACCTCAAAGTACAAAGTACCTCACCGCACCACCTCAAAGTACAAAGTTCCTCACAGCACTACCTCAAAGTACAAATTACAAAGTACCTCACTCTACTACCTCAGACTACAAAGTACCTCACTACACACTACCTCAAAGTACAAAGTACTGCACCGCACTATATCAAAGTACAAAGTACCTCACCGCACTACCTCAAAGTACAAAGTTCCTCACCGCCCTGCCTCTAAGTACAAAGCACCTCACCGAACTACCTCAGACTACAAAGTACCTCACTACACTACCTCAAAGTACAAAGTACTGCATCGCACTACCTCTATGTACAAAGTACCCCACTGCACTACCTCAAAGTACAAAGTACCTCACCGCACTACCTCAAAGTACAAAGTTCCTCACTGCACTACCTCAAAGTACAAATTACAAAGTACCTCACACTACTACCTCAGACTACAAAGTACCTCACTACACTACCTCAAAGTACAAAGTACTGCACCGCACTACCTCAAAGTACAAAGTACCTCACCGCACTACCTCAAAGTACAAAGTACCTCACTGCACTACCTCAAAGTTCCTCACTGCACTACCTCAAAGTACAAAGTTCCTCACTGCACTACCTCAAAGTACATAGTTCCTCACCGCCCTACCTCAAAGTACAAAGTACCTCACTCTACTATCTCAAAGTACAAAGTAGCTCACTGCTCTACCTCAAAGTACAAAGTACCTCACTGCACTACCTCAAAGTACAAAGTACCTCACTCTACTACCTCAAAGTACAAAGTTCCTCACCGCACTAACTCAAGGTACCTCACTGCACTACCTCAAAGTACAAACTACCTCACCGCAATACCTCAAAGTACAAAGTTCCTCACTCTACTACCTCAAAGTACAAAGTTCCTCACTGCACTACCTCAAAGTACAAACTACCTCACTCTACTACCTCAAAGTACAAAGTTCCTCACTCTACTACCTCAAAGTACAAAGTTCCTCACTGCACTACCTCAAAGTACAAAGTACCTCACTCTACTACCTCAAAGTACAAAGTACCTCACTGCACTACCTCAAAGTACAAAGTACCTCACCGCACTACCTCAAAGTACAAAGTACCTCACTCTACTACCTCAAAGTACAAAGTAGCTCACTGCACTACCTCAAACTACAAAGTACCTCACACTACTACCTCAAAGTACAAAGTTCCTCACCGCACTACCTCAAAGTACCTCACTGCACTACCTCAAAGTACAAACTATCTCACCGCACTTCCTCAAAGTACAAAGTTCCCCACTCTACTACCTCAAAGTACAAAGTTCCTCACTGCACTACCTCAAAGTACAAAGTACCTCACTCTACTACCTCAAAGTACAAAGTACCGCACCGCACAACCTCAAAGTACAAAGTACCTCAGTCTACTACCTCAAAGTACAAAGTACCTCACTGCACTACCTCAAAGTACAAAGTTCCTCACTGCACGACCTCAAAGTACAAGGTTCCTCACCGCCCTACCTCAAAGTACAAAGTACTTCACTCTACTACCTCAATGTACAAAGTACCTCACCGCACTACCTCAAAGTACAAAGTACCTCACTCTACTACCTCAAAGTACAAAGTTCCTCACTGCACTAACTCAAAGTACAAAGTACCTCACTGCACTACCTCAAAGTACAAAGTACCTCACACTACTACCTCAAAGTACAAATTACCTCTCCGCACTAACTCAAAGTACAAAGTACCTCACTCTACTACCTCAAATTACAAAGTTCCTCACTACACTACCTCAAAGAACAAAGTTCCTCACTCTACTACCTCAAAGTACAAAGTACCTCACTCTACTACCTCAAAGTACAAAGTACCTCACCGCACTACCTCAAAGTACAAAGTACCTCACTCTACTTCCACAAAGTACAAAGTACCTCACTCTACTACCTCAAAGTACAAAGTTCCTCACCGCACTACTTCAAAGTACAAAGTACCTCATTGCACTACCTCAAAGTACAAAGTACCTCACCTCACTACCTCAAAGTACAAAGTACCTCACTGCACTACCTCAAAGTACAAAGTACCTCACCGCACTACCTCAAAGTACAAAGTACCTCACTCTACTACCTCAAAGTACAAAGTAGCTCACTGCACTACCTCAAACTACAAAGTACCTCACTCTACTACCTCAAAGTACAAAGTTCCTCACCGCACTACCTCAAAGTACCTCACTGCACTACCTCAAAGTACAAACTACCTCACCGCACTTCCTCAAAGTACAAAGTACCTCACTCTACTACCTCAAAGTACAAAGTACCACACCGCACAACCTCAAAGTACAAAGTACCTCAGTCTACTACCTCAAAGTACAAAGTACCTCACTGCACTACCTCAAAGTACAAAGTTCCTCACTGCACGACCTCAAAGTACAAGGTTCCTCACCGCCCTACCTCAAAGTACAAAGTACTTCACTCTACTACCTCAAAGTACAAAGTACCTCACCGCACTACCTCAAAGTACAAAGTACTTCACTCTACTACCTCAAAGTACAAAGTTCCTCACTGCACTAACTCAAAGTACAAAGTACCTCACTGCACTACCTCAAAGTACAAAGTACCTCACACTACTACCTCAAAGTACAAATTACCTCTCCGCACTACCTCAAAGTACAAAGTACCTCACTCTACTACCTCAAATTACAAAGTTCCTCACTACACTACCTCAAAGAACAAACTTCCTCACTCTACTACCTCAAAGTACAAAGTACCTCACTCTACTACCTCAAAGTACAAAGTACCTCACCGCACTACCTCAAAGTACAAAGTACCTCACTCTACTTCCACAAAGTACAAAGTACCTCACTCTACTACCTCAAAGTACAAAGTTCCTCACCGCACTACTTCAAAGTACAAAGTACCTCATTGCACTACCTCAAAGTACAAAGTACCTCACCTCACTACCTCAAAGTACAAAGCACCTCAGTGCACTACCTCAAAGTACAAAGTACATCACTCTACTACCTCAAAGTACAAAGTACCGCACCGCACAACCTCAAAGTACAAAGTACCTCACTCTACTACGTCAAAGTACAAAGTACCTCACTGCACTACCTCAAAGTACAAAGTACCTCACCGCGCTACCTCAAAGTACAAAGTACCTCACTCTACTACCTCTAAGTACAAAGTACCTCACCGCACTACCTCAAACTACATAGTGCCTCACTCTACTACCTCAAAGTATAATGTTCCTCACTGCACTAACTCAAAGTACCAAGTACCTCACTGCACTACCTCAAAGTACAAAGTACCTTACTGCACTACCTCAAAGTACCTCACTGCACTACCTCAAAGTACAAAGTTCCTCACTGCACTACCTCAAAGTACATATTTCCTCACCGCCCTACCTCAAAGTACAAAGTACCTCACTCTACTACCTCAAAGTACAAAGTAGCTCACCGCTCTACCTCAAAGTACAAAGTACCTCACTGCACTACCTCAAAGTACAAAGTACCTCACCGCACCACCTCAAAGTACAAAGTTCCTCACAGCACTACCTCAAAGTACAAATTACAAAGTACCTCACTCTACTACCTCAGACTACAAAGTACCTCACTACACTACCTCAAAGTACAAAGTACTGCACCGCACTATATCAAAGTACAAAGTACCTCACCGCACTACCTCAAAGTACAAAGTTCCTCACCGCCCTGCCTCTAAGTACAAAGCACCTCACCGAACTACCTCAGACTACAAAGTACCTCACTACACTACCTCAAAGTACAAAGTACTGCATCGCACTACCTCTATGTACAAAGTACCCCACTGCACTACCTCAAAGTACAAAGTACCTCACCGCACTACCTCAAAGTACAAAGTTCCTCACTGCACTACCTCAAAGTACAAATTACAAAGTACCTCACACTACTACCTCAGACTACAAAGTACCTCACTACACTACCTCAAAGTACAAAGTACTGCACCGCACTACCTCAAAGTACAAAGTACCTCACCGCACTACCTCAAAGTACAAAGTACCTCACTGCACTACCTCAAAGTTCCTCACTGCACTACCTCAAAGTACAAAGTTCCTCACTGCACTACCTCAAAGTACATAGTTCCTCACCGCCCTACCTCAAAGTACAAAGTACCTCACTCTACTATCTCAAAGTACAAAGTAGCTCACTGCTCTACCTCAAAGTACAAAGTACCTCACTGCACTACCTCAAAGTACAAAGTACCTCACTCTACTACCTCAAAGTACAAAGTTCCTCACCGCACTAACTCAAGGTACCTCACTGCACTACCTCAAAGTACAAACTACCTCACCGCAATACCTCAAAGTACAAAGTTCCTCACTCTACTACCTCAAAGTACAAAGTTCCTCACTGCACTACCTCAAAGTACAAACTACCTCACTCTACTACCTCAAAGTACAAAGTTCCTCACTCTACTACCTCAAAGTACAAAGTTCCTCACTGCACTACCTCAAAGTACAAAGTACCTCACTCTACTACCTCAAAGTACAAAGTACCTCACTGCACTACCTCAAAGTACAAAGTACCTCACCGCACTACCTCAAAGTACAAAGTACCTCACTCTACTACCTCAAAGTACAAAGTAGCTCACTGCACTACCTCAAACTACAAAGTACCTCACACTACTACCTCAAAGTACAAAGTTCCTCACCGCACTACCTCAAAGTACCTCACTGCACTACCTCAAAGTACAAACTATCTCACCGCACTTCCTCAAAGTACAAAGTTCCCCACTCTACTACCTCAAAGTACAAAGTTCCTCACTGCACTACCTCAAAGTACAAAGTACCTCACTCTACTACCTCAAAGTACAAAGTACCGCACCGCACAACCTCAAAGTACAAAGTACCTCAGTCTACTACCTCAAAGTACAAAGTACCTCACTGCACTACCTCAAAGTACAAAGTTCCTCACTGCACGACCTCAAAGTACAAGGTTCCTCACCGCCCTACCTCAAAGTACAAAGTACTTCACTCTACTACCTCAATGTACAAAGTACCTCACCGCACTACCTCAAAGTACAAAGTACCTCACTCTACTACCTCAAAGTACAAAGTTCCTCACTGCACTAACTCAAAGTACAAAGTACCTCACTGCACTACCTCAAAGTACAAAGTACCTCACACTACTACCTCAAAGTACAAATTACCTCTCCGCACTAACTCAAAGTACAAAGTACCTCACTCTACTACCTCAAATTACAAAGTTCCTCACTACACTACCTCAAAGAACAAAGTTCCTCACTCTACTACCTCAAAGTACAAAGTACCTCACTCTACTACCTCAAAGTACAAAGTACCTCACCGCACTACCTCAAAGTACAAAGTACCTCACTCTACTTCCACAAAGTACAAAGTACCTCACTCTACTACCTCAAAGTACAAAGTTCCTCACCGCACTACTTCAAAGTACAAAGTACCTCATTGCACTACCTCAAAGTACAAAGTACCTCACCTCACTACCTCAAAGTACAAAGTACCTCACTGCACTACCTCAAAGTACAAAGTACCTCACCGCACTACCTCAAAGTACAAAGTACCTCACTCTACTACCTCAAAGTACAAAGTAGCTCACTGCACTACCTCAAACTACAAAGTACCTCACTCTACTACCTCAAAGTACAAAGTTCCTCACCGCACTACCTCAAAGTACCTCACTGCACTACCTCAAAGTACAAACTACCTCACCGCACTTCCTCAAAGTACAAAGTACCTCACTCTACTACCTCAAAGTACAAAGTACCACACCGCACAACCTCAAAGTACAAAGTACCTCAGTCTACTACCTCAAAGTACAAAGTACCTCACTGCACTACCTCAAAGTACAAAGTTCCTCACTGCACGACCTCAAAGTACAAGGTTCCTCACCGCCCTACCTCAAAGTACAAAGTACTTCACTCTACTACCTCAAAGTACAAAGTACCTCACCGCACTACCTCAAAGTACAAAGTACTTCACTCTACTACCTCAAAGTACAAAGTTCCTCACTGCACTAACTCAAAGTACAAAGTACCTCACTGCACTACCTCAAAGTACAAAGTACCTCACACTACTACCTCAAAGTACAAATTACCTCTCCGCACTACCTCAAAGTACAAAGTACCTCACTCTACTACCTCAAATTACAAAGTTCCTCACTACACTACCTCAAAGAACAAACTTCCTCACTCTACTCCCTCAAAGTACAAAGTACCTCACTCTACTACCTCAAAGTACAAAGTACCTCACCGCACTACCTCAAAGTACAAAGTACCTCACTCTACTTCCACAAAGTACAAAGTACCTCACTCTACTACCTCAAAGTACAAAGTTCCTCACCGCACTACTTCAAAGTACAAAGTACCTCATTGCACTACCTCAAAGTACAAAGTACCTCACCTCACTACCTCAAAGTACAAAGCACCTCAGTGCACTACCTCAAAGTACAAAGTACATCACTCTACTACCTCAAAGTACAAAGTACCGCACCGCACAACCTCAAAGTACAAAGTACCTCACTCTACTACGTCAAAGTACAAAGTACCTCACTGCACTACCTCAAAGTACAAAGTACCTCACCGCGCTACCTCAAAGTACAAAGTACCTCACTCTACTACCTCTAAGTACAAAGTACCTCACCGCACTACCTCAAACTACATAGTGCCTCACTCTACTACCTCAAAGTATAATGTTCCTCACTGCACTAACTCAAAGTACCAAGTACCTCACTGCACTACCTCAAAGTACAAAGTACCTTACTGCACTACCTCAAAGTACCTCACTGCACTACCTCAAAGTACAAAGTTCCTCACTGCACTACCTCAAAGTACATATTTCCTCACCGCCCTACCTCAAAGTACAAAGTACCTCACTCTACTACCTCAAAGTACAAAGTAGCTCACCGCTCTACCTCAAAGTACAAAGTACCTCACTGCACTACCTCAAAGTACAAAGTACCTCACCGCACCACCTCAAAGTACAAAGTTCCTCACAGCACTACCTCAAAGTACAAATTACAAAGTACCTCACTCTACTACCTCAGACTACAAAGTACCTCACTACACTACCTCAAAGTACAAAGTACTGCACCGCACTATATCAAAGTACAAAGTACCTCACCGCACTACCTCAAAGTACAAAGTTCCTCACCGCCCTGCCTCTAAGTACAAAGCACCTCACCGAACTACCTCAGACTACAAAGTACCTCACTACACTACCTCAAAGTACAAAGTACTGCATCGCACTACCTCTATGTACAAAGTACCCCACTGCACTACCTCAAAGTACAAAGTACCTCACCGCACTACCTCAAAGTACAAAGTTCCTCACTGCACTACCTCAAAGTACAAATTACAAAGTACCTCACACTACTACCTCAGACTACAAAGTACCTCACTACACTACCTCAAAGTACAAAGTACTGCACCGCACTACCTCAAAGTACAAAGTACCTCACCGCACTACCTCAAAGTACAAAGTACCTCACTGCACTACCTCAAAGTTCCTCACTGCACTACCTCAAAGTACAAAGTTCCTCACTGCACTACCTCAAAGTACATAGTTCCTCACCGCCCTACCTCAAAGTACAAAGTACCTCACTCTACTATCTCAAAGTACAAAGTAGCTCACTGCTCTACCTCAAAGTACAAAGTACCTCACTGCACTACCTCAAAGTACAAAGTACCTCACTCTACTACCTCAAAGTACAAAGTTCCTCACCGCACTAACTCAAGGTACCTCACTGCACTACCTCAAAGTACAAACTACCTCACCGCAATACCTCAAAGTACAAAGTTCCTCACTCTACTACCTCAAAGTACAAAGTTCCTCACTGCACTACCTCAAAGTACAAACTACCTCACTCTACTACCTCAAAGTACAAAGTTCCTCACTCTACTACCTCAAAGTACAAAGTTCCTCACTGCACTACCTCAAAGTACAAAGTACCTCACTCTACTACCTCAAAGTACAAAGTACCTCACTGCACTACCTCAAAGTACAAAGTACCTCACCGCACTACCTCAAAGTACAAAGTACCTCACTCTACTACCTCAAAGTACAAAGTAGCTCACTGCACTACCTCAAACTACAAAGTACCTCACACTACTACCTCAAAGTACAAAGTTCCTCACCGCACTACCTCAAAGTACCTCACTGCACTACCTCAAAGTACAAACTATCTCACCGCACTTCCTCAAAGTACAAAGTTCCCCACTCTACTACCTCAAAGTACAAAGTTCCTCACTGCACTACCTCAAAGTACAAAGTACCTCACTCTACTACCTCAAAGTACAAAGTACCGCACCGCACAACCTCAAAGTACAAAGTACCTCAGTCTACTACCTCAAAGTACAAAGTACCTCACTGCACTACCTCAAAGTACAAAGTTCCTCACTGCACGACCTCAAAGTACAAGGTTCCTCACCGCCCTACCTCAAAGTACAAAGTACTTCACTCTACTACCTCAATGTACAAAGTACCTCACCGCACTACCTCAAAGTACAAAGTACCTCACTCTACTACCTCAAAGTACAAAGTTCCTCACTGCACTAACTCAAAGTACAAAGTACCTCACTGCACTACCTCAAAGTACAAAGTACCTCACACTACTACCTCAAAGTACAAATTACCTCTCCGCACTAACTCAAAGTACAAAGTACCTCACTCTACTACCTCAAATTACAAAGTTCCTCACTACACTACATCAAAGAACAAAGTTCCTCACTCTACTACCTCAAAGTACAAAGTACCTCACTCTACTACCTCAAAGTACAAAGTACCTCACCGCACTACCTCAAAGTACAAAGTACCTCACTCTACTTCCACAAAGTACAAAGTACCTCACTCTACTACCTCAAAGTACAAAGTTCCTCACCGCACTACTTCAAAGTACAAAGTACCTCATTGCACTACCTCAAAGTACAAAGTACCTCACCTCACTACCTCAAAGTACAAAGCACCTCAGTGCACTACCTCAAAGTACAAAGTACATCACTCTACTACCTCAAAGTACAAAGTACCTCACCTCACTACCTCAAAGTACAAAGCACCTCAGTGCACTACCTCAAAGTACAAAGTACATCACTCTACTACCTCAAAGTACAAAGTACCGCACCGCACAACCTCAAAGTACAAAGTACCTCACTCTACTACCTCAAAGTACAAAATACCTCACTGCACTACCTCAAAGTACAAAGTACCTCACCGCGCTACCTCAACGTACAAAGTACCTCACTCTACTACCTCTAAGTACAAAGTACCTCACCGCACTACCTCAAACTACAAAGTGCCTCACTCTACTACCTCAAAGTATAATGTTCCTCACTGCACTAACTCAAAGTACAAAGTACCTCACTGCACTACCTCAAAGTACAAAGTACCTTACTGCACTACCTCAAAGTACCTTACTGCACTACCTCAAAGTACAAAGTTCCTCACTGCACTACCTCAAAGTACAAAGTACCTCACTCTACTACCTCAAAGTACAAAGTTCCTCACCGCACTAACTCAAGGTACCTCACTGCACTACCTCAAAGTACAAACTACCTCACCGCAATACCTCAAAGTACAAAGTTCCTCACTCTACTACCTCAAAGTACAAAGTTCCTCACTGCACTACCTCAAAGTACAAACTACCTCACTCTACTACCTCAAAGTACAAAGTTCCTCACTCTACTACCTCAAAGTACAAAGTTCCTCACTGCACTACCTCAAAGTACAAAGTACCTCACTCTACTACCTCAAAGTACAAAGTACCTCACTGCACTACCTCAAAGTACAAAGTACCTCACCGCACTACCTCAAAGTACAAAGTACCTCACTCTACTACCTCAAAGTACAAAGTAGCTCACTGCACTACCTCAAACTACAAAGTACCTCACACTACTACCTCAAAGTACAAAGTTCCTCACCGCACTACCTCAAAGTACCTCACTGCACTACCTCAAAGTACAAACTATCTCACCGCACTTCCTCAAAGTACAAAGTTCCCCACTCTACTACCTCAAAGTACAAAGTTCCTCACTGCACTACCTCAAAGTACAAAGTACCTCACTCTACTACCTCAAAGTACAAAGTACCGCACCGCACAACCTCAAAGTACAAAGTACCTCAGTCTACTACCTCAAAGTACAAAGTACCTCACTGCACTACCTCAAAGTACAAAGTTCCTCACTGCACGACCTCAAAGTACAAGGTTCCTCACCGCCCTACCTCAAAGTACAAAGTACTTCACTCTACTACCTCAATGTACAAAGTACCTCACCGCACTACCTCAAAGTACAAAGTACCTCACTCTACTACCTCAAAGTACAAAGTTCCTCACTGCACTAACTCAAAGTACAAAGTACCTCACTGCACTACCTCAAAGTACAAAGTACCTCACACTACTACCTCAAAGTACAAATTACCTCTCCGCACTAACTCAAAGTACAAAGTACCTCACTCTACTACCTCAAATTACAAAGTTCCTCACTACACTACCTCAAAGAACAAAGTTCCTCACTCTACTACCTCAAAGTACAAAGTACCTCACTCTACTACCTCAAAGTACAAAGTACCTCACCGCACTACCTCAAAGTACAAAGTACCTCACTCTACTTCCACAAAGTACAAAGTACCTCACTCTACTACCTCAAAGTACAAAGTTCCTCACCGCACTACTTCAAAGTACAAAGTACCTCATTGCACTACCTCAAAGTACAAAGTACCTCACCTCACTACCTCAAAGTACAAAGCACCTCAGTGCACTACCTCAAAGTACAAAGTACATCACTCTACTACCTCAAAGTACAAAGTACCTCACCTCACTACCTCAAAGTACAAAGCACCTCAGTGCACTACCTCAAAGTACAAAGTACATCACTCTACTACCTCAAAGTACAAAGTACCGCACCGCACAACCTCAAAGTACAAAGTACCTCACTCTACTACCTCAAAGTACAAAATACCTCACTGCACTACCTCAAAGTACAAAGTACCTCACCGCGCTACCTCAACGTACAAAGTACCTCACTCTACTACCTCTAAGTACAAAGTACCTCACCGCACTACCTCAAACTACAAAGTGCCTCACTCTACTACCTCAAAGTATAATGTTCCTCACTGCACTAACTCAAAGTACAAAGTACCTCACTGCACTACCTCAAAGTACAAAGTACCTTACTGCACTACCTCAAAGTACCTTACTGCACTACCTCAAAGTACAAAGTTCCTCACTGCACTACCTCAAAGTACATAGTTCCTCACCGCCCTACCTCAAAGTACAAAGTACCTCACCGCACCACCTCAAAGTACAAAGTTCCTCACAGCACTACCTCAAAGTACAAATTACAAAGTACCTCACTCTACTACCTCAGACTACAAACTACCTCACTACACTACCTCAAAGTACAAAGTACTGCACCTCACTATATCAATGTACAAAGTACCTCACCGCACTACCTCAAAGTACAAAGTTCCTCACCGCCCTGCCTCTAAGTACAAAGCACCTCACCGAACTACCTCAGACTACAAAGTACCTCACTACACTACCTCAAAGTACAAAGTACTGCATCGCACTACCTCAATGTACAAAGTACCACACTGCACTACCTCAAAGTACAAAGTACCTCACCGCACTACCTCAAAGTACAAAGTTCCTCACTGCACTACCTCAAAGTACAAATTACAAAGTACCTCACACTATTTCCTCAGACTACAAAGTACCTCACTACACTACCTCAAAGTACAAAGTACTGCACCGCACTACCTCAAAGTACAAAGTACCTCACCGCACTACCTCAAAGTACAAAGTACCTCACTGCACTACCTCAAAGTACCTCACTGCACTACCTCAAAGTACAAAGTTCCTCACTGCACTACCTCAAAGTACATAGTTCCTCACCGCCCTACCTCAAAGTACAAAGTACCTCACTCTACTATCTCAAAGTACAAAGTAGCTCACTGCTCTACCTCAAAGTACAAAGTACCTCACTGCACTACCTCAAAGTACAAAGTACCTCACTCTACTACCTCAAAGTACAAAGTTCCTCACTCTACTGCCTCAAAGTACAAAGTTCCTCACTGCACTACCTCAAAGTACAAAGTACCTCACTCTACTACCTCAAACTACAAAGTACCTCACTGCACTACCTCAAAGTACAAAGTACCTCACCGCACTACCTCAAAGTACAAAGTACCTCACTCTACTACCTCAAAGTACAAAGTAGCTCACTGCACTACCTCAAACTACAAAGTACCTCACTCTACTACCTCAAAGTACAAAGTTCCTCACCGCACTACCTCAAAGTACCTCACTGCACTACCTCAAAGTACAAACTACCTCACCGCACTTCCTCAAAGTACAAAGTTCCCCACTCTACTACCTCAAAGTACAAAGTTCCTCACTGCACTACCTCAAAGTACAAAGTACCTCACTCTACTACCTCAAAGTACAAAGTACCGCACCGCACAACCTCAAAGTACAAAGTACCTCAGTCTACTACCTCAAAGTACAAAGTACCTCACTGCACTACCTCAAGGTACAAAGTTCCTCACTGCACGACCTCAAAGTACAAGGTTCCTCACCGCCCTACCTCAAAGTACAAAGTACTTCACTCTACTACCTCAAAGTAAAAAGTACCCCACCGCACTACCTCAAAGTACAAAGTACCTCACTCTACTACCTCAAAGTACAAAGTTCCTCACTGCACTAACTCAAAGTACAAAGTACCTCACTGCACTACCTCAAAGTACAAAGTACCTCACACTACTACCTCAAAGTACAAATTACCTCTCCGCACTACCTCAAAGTACAAAGTACCTCACTCTACTACCTCAAATTACAAAGTTCCTCACTACACTACCTCAAAGAACAAAGTTCCTCAATCTACTACCTCAAAGTACAAAGTAACTCACTCTACTACCTCAAAGTACAAAGTACCTCACCGCACTACCTCAAAGTACAAAGTACCTCACTCTACCTCCACAAAGTACAAAGTACCTCACTCTACTACCTCAAAGTACAAAGTTCCTCACCGCACTACTTCAATGTACAAAGTACCTCATTGCACTACCTCAAAGTACAAAGTACCTCACCTCACTACCTCAAAGTACAAAGCACCTCAGTGCACTACCTCAAAGTACAAAGTACATCACTCTACTACCTCAAAGTACAAAGTACCGCACCGCACAACCTCAAAGTACAAAGTACCTCACTCTACTACCTCAAAGTACAAAGTACCTCACTGCACTACCTCAAAGTACAAACTACCTCACCGCGCTACCTCAAAGTACAAAGTACCTCACTCTACTACCTCTAAGTACAAAGTACCTCACCGCACTACCTCAAACTACAAAGTGCCTCACTCTACTACCTCAAAGTATAATGTTCCTCACTGCACTAACTCAAAGTACAAAGTACCTCACTGCACTACCTCAAAGTACAAAGTACCTTACTGCACTACCTCAAAGTACAAAGTTCCTCACTGCACTACCTCAAAGTACATAGTTCCTCACCGCCCTACCTCAAAGTACAAAGTACCTCACTCTACTACCTCAAAGTACAAAGTAGCTCACCGCTCTACCTCAAAGTACAAAGTACCTCACTGCACTACCTCAAAGTACAAAGTTCCTCACTGCACGACCTCAAAGTACAAACTTCCTCACCGCCCTACCTCAAAGTACAAAGTACCTCACTCTACTACCTCAAAGTACAAAGTACCTCACCGCACTACCTCAAAGTAGAAAGTACCTCACTCTACTACCTCAAAGTACAAAGTTCCTCACTGCACTAACTCAAAGTACAAAGTACCTCCCTGCACTACCTCAAAGTACAAAGTACCTCACTCTACTACCTCAAAGTACAAAGTTCCTCACCGCACTACCTCAAAGTGCAAAGTACCTCACTGCACTACCTCAAAGTACAAAGTACCTCACTCTACTTCCTCAAAGTACAAAGTACCTCACTCTACTACCTCAAAGTACAAAGTTCCTCACCGCACTACTTCAAAACACAAAGTACCTCATTGCACTACCTCAAAGTACAAAGTACCTCACCGCACTACCTCAAAGTACAAAGTTCCTCACTGCACTACCTCAAAGTACAAATTACAAAGTACCTCACACTATTACCTCAGACTACAAAGTACCTCACTACACTACCTCAAAGTACAAAGTACTGCACCGCACTACCTCAAAGTACAAAGTACCTCACCGCACTACCTCAAAGTACCAAGTAACTCACTGCACTACCTCAAAGTACCTCACTGCACTACCTCAAAGTACAAAGTTCCTCACTGCACTACCTCAAAGTACATAGTTCCTCACCGCCCTACCTCAAAGTACAAAGTACCTCACTCTACTATCTCAAAGTACAAAGTAGCTCACTGCTCTACCTCAAAGTACAAAGTACCTCACTGCACTACCTCAAAGTACAAAGTACCTCACTCTACTACCTCAAAGTACAAAGTTCCTCACTCTACTACCTCAAAGTACAAAGTTCCTCACTGCACTACCTCAAAGTACAAAGTACCTCACTCTACTACCTCAAACTACAAAGTACCTCACTGCACTACCTCAAAGTACAAAGTACCTCACCGCACTACCTCAAAGTACAAAGTACCTCACTCTACTACCTCAAAGTACAAAGTAGCTCACTGCACTACCTCAAACTACAAAGTACCTCACTCTACTACCTCAAAGTACAAAGTTCCTCACCGCACTACCTCAAAGTACCTCACTGCACTACCTCAAAGTACAAACTACCTCACCGCACTTCCTCAAAGTACAAAGTTCCCCACTCTACTACCTCAAAGTACAAAGTTCCTCACTGCACTACCTCAAAGTACAAAGTACCTCACTCTACTACCTCAAAGTACAAAGTACCGCACCGCACAACCTCAAAGTACAAAGTACCTCAGTCTACTACCTCAAAGTACAAAGTACCTCACTGCACTACCTCAAGGTACAAAGTTCCTCACTGCACGACCTCAAAGTACAAGGTTCCTCACCGCCCTACCTCAAAGTACAAAGTACTTCACTCTACTACCTCAAAGTACAAAGTACCCCACCGCACTACCTCAAAGTACAAAGTACCTCACTCTACTACCTCAAAGTACAAAGTTCCTCACTGCACTAACTCAAAGTACAAAGTACCTCACTGCACTACCTCAAAGTACAAAGTACCTCACACTACTACCTCAAAGTACAAATTACCTCTCCGCACTACCTCAAAGTACAAAGTACCTCACTCTACTACCTCAAATTACAAAGTTCCTCACTACACTACCTCAAAGAACAAAGTTCCTCACTCTACTACCTCAAAGTACAAAGTACCTCACTCTACTACCTCAAAGTACAAAGTACCTCACCGCACTACCTCAAAGTACAAAGTACCTCACTCTACCTCCACAAAGTACAAAGTACCTCACTCTACTACCTCAAAGTACAAAGTTCCTCACCGCACTACTTCAAAGTACAAAGTACCTCATTGCACTACCTCAAAGTACAAAGTACCTCACCTCACTACCTCAAAGTACAAAGCACCTCAGTGCACTACCTCAAAGTACAAAGTACATCACTCTACTACCTCAAAGTACAAAGTACCGCACCGCACAACCTCAAAGTACAAAGTACCTCACTCTACTACCTCAAAGTACAAAGTACCTCACTGCACTACCTCAAAGTACAAACTACCTCACCGCGCTACCTCAAAGTACAAAGTACCTCACTCTACTACCTCTAAGTACAAAGTACCTCACCGCACTACCTCAAACTACAAAGTGCCTCACTCTACTACCTCAAAGTATAATGTTCCTCACTGCACTAACTCAGAGTACAAAGTACCTCACTGCACTACCTCAAAGTACAAAGTACCTTACTGCACTACCTCAAAGTACAAAGTTCCTCACTGCACTACCTCAAAGTACATAGTTCCTCACCGCCCTACCTCAAAGTACAAAGTACCTCACTCTACTACCTCAAAGTACAAAGTAGCTCACCGCTCTACCTCAAAGTACAAAGTACCTCACTGCACTACCTCAAAGTACAAAGTTCCTCACTGCACGACCTCAAAGTACAAACTTCCTCACCGCCCTACCTCAAAGTACAAAGTACCTCACTCTACTACCTCAAAGTACAAAGTACCTCACCGCACTACCTCAAAGTACAAAGTACCTCACTCTACTACCTCAAAGTACAAAGTTCCTCACTGCACTAACTCAAAGTACAAAGTACCTCCCTGCCCTACCTCAAAGTACAAAGTACCTCACTCTACAACCTCAAAGTACAAAGTTCCTCACCGCACTACCTCAAAGTGCAAAGTACCTCACTGCACTACCTCAAAGTACAAAGTACCTCACTCTACTTCCTCAAAGTACAAAGTACCTCACTCTACTACCTCAAAGTACAAAGTTCCTCACCGCACTACTTCAAAGCACAAAGTACCTCATTGCACTACCTCAAAGTACAAAGTACCTCACCTCACTACCACAAAGTACAAAGCACCTCAGTGCACAACCTGAAAGTACAAAGTACCTCACTCTACTACCACATACTACAAAGTACCTCACTACACTACCTCAAAGTACAAAGTACTGCACGCACTACCTCACACTACAAAGTACCTCACCGCACTACCTCAAAGTAGAAAGTACCTCACTGCACTAATTCAAAGTACCTCACTGCACTACCTCAAAGTACATAGTTCCTCACCGCCCTACCTCAAAGTACAAAGTACCTCACTGCACTACCTCAAAGTACAAAGTACCTCACTCTACTACCTCAAGGTACAAAGTTCCTCACCGCACTACCTCTAGGTACCTCACTACACTACCTCAAAGTACAAACTACCTCACCGCACTACCTCAAAGTACAAAGTTCCCCACTCTACTACCTCAAAGTACAAAGTTCCTCACTGCACTACCTCAAAGTACAAAGTACCTCACTCTACTACCTCAAAGTACAAAGTACCGCACCGCACAGCCTCAAAGTACAAAGTACCTCACTCTACTACCTCAAAGTACAAAGTACCTCACTGCACTTCCTCAACTTACAAAGTACCTCACCGCACTACCTCAAAGTACAAAGTACCTCACTCTACTACCTCAAAGTACAAAGTAGCTCACCGCTCTACCTCAAAGTACAAAGTACCTCACTGCACTACCTCAAAGTACAAAGTTCATCACTGCACGACCTCAAATTACAAAGTTCCTCACCGCACTACCTCAAAGTACAAAGTACCTCACTCTACTACCTCTAAGTACAAAGTACCTCACCGCACTACCTCAAACTACAAAGTGCCTCACTCTACAACCTCAAAGTATAATGCTCCTCACTTCAGTAACTCAAAGTACAAAGTACCTCACTGCACTACCTCAAAGTACAAAGTACCTCACTCTACTACCTCAAATTACAAATTACCTCACTGCATTACCTCAAAGTACAAAGTACCTCACTCTACTACCTCAAATTACAAACTTCCTCACTACACTACCTCAAAGAACAAAGTTCCTCACTCTACTACCTCAAAGTACAAAGTACCTCACTCTACTACCTCAAAGTACAAAGTACCTCACTCTACTACCTCAAAGTACAAAGTTCCTCACTGCGCTACCTCAAAGTACAAAGTACCTCACCGCACCACCTCAAAGTAGAAAGTACCTCACTGCACTACCTCAAAGTACCTCACTGCACTACCTCAAAGTACAAAGTTCCTCACTGCACTACCTCAAAGTACATAGTTCCTCACCGCCCTACCTCAAAGTACAAAGTACCTCACTCTACTACCTCAAAGTACAAAGTAGCTCACCGCTCTACCTCAAAGTACAAAGTACCTCACTGCACTACCTCAAAGTACAAAGTACCTCAGTCTACTACCTCAAATTACAAAGTTCCTCACCGCACTACCTCAAGGTACCTCACTGCACTACCTCAAAGTACAAACTACCTCACCGCACTACCTCAAAGTACAAAGTTCCCCACTCTACTACCTCAAAGTACAAAGTTCCTCACTGCACTACCTCAAAGTACAAAGTACCTCACTGTACTACCTCAAAGTACAAAGTACCGCACCGCACAACCTCAAAGTACAAAGTACCTCACTGCACTACCTCAAAGTACAAAGTACCTCACCGCACTACCTCAAAGTACAAAGTACGTCACTCTACTACCTCAAAGTACAAAGTAGCTCACCGCCCTACCTCAAAGTACAAAGCACCTCACTGCACTACCTCAAAGTATAAAGTACATCACTCTGCTATCTCAAAGTACAAAGTACCTCACCGCACTACCTCAAACTACAAAGTTCCTCACTGCACTACCTCAAAGTACAAAGTACCTCACCGCACCACCTCAAAGTACAAAGTTCCTCACAGCACTACCTCAAAGTACAAATTACAAAGTACCTCACTCTACTACCTCAGACTACAAAGTACCTCACTACACTACCTCAAAGTATAAAGTACGGCACCGCACTATATCAAAGTACAAAGTACCTCACCGCACTACCTCAAAGTACAAAGTTCCTCACCGCCCTGCCTCCAAGTACAAAGCACCTCACCGAACTACCTCAGACTACAAAGTACCTCACTACACTACCTCAAAGTACAAAGTACTGCATCGCACTACCTCAATGTACAAAGTACCCCACTGCACTACCTCAAAGTACAAAGTACCTCACCGCACTACCTCAAAGTACAAAGTTCCTCACTGCACTACCTCAAAGTACAAATTACAAAGTACCTCACACTACTACCTCAGACTACAAAGTACCTCACTACACTACCTCAAAGGACAAAGTACTGCACCGCACAACCTCAAAGTACAAAGTACCTCACCGCACTACCACAAAGTACAAAGTACCTCACTGCACTACCTCAAAGTACCTCACTGCTCTACCTCAAAGTACAAAGTTCCTCACTGCACTACCTCAAAGCACATAGTTCCTCACCGCCCTACCTCAAAGTACAAAGTACCTCACTCTACTATCTCAATGTACAAAGTAGGTCACTGCTCTACCTCAAAGTACAAAGTACCTCACGGCACTACCTCAAAGTACAAAGTACCTCACTCTACTACCTCAAAGTACAAAGTTCCTCACCGCACTAACTCAAGGTACCTCACTGCACTACCTCAAAGTACAAACTACCTCACCACAATACCTCAAAGTACAAAGTTCCTCACTCTACTACCTCAAAGTACAAAGTTCCTCACTGCACTACCTCAAAGTACAAAGTACCTCACTCTACTACCTCAAAGTACAAAGTTCCTCACTCTACTACCTCAAAGTACAAAGTTCCTCACTGCACTACCTCAAAGTACAAAGTACCTCACTCTACTACCTCAAAGTACAAAGTACCTCACTGCACTACCTCAAAGTACAAAGTACCTCACCGCACTACCTCAAAGTGCAAAGTACCTCACTCTACTACCTCAAAGTACAAAGTAGCTCACCGCTCTACCTCAAAGTACAAAGTACCTCACTGCACTACCTCAAAGTACAAAGTTCCTCACTGCACGACCTCAAAGTACAAGGTTCCTCACCGCCCTACCTCAAAGTACAAAGTACTTCACTCTACTACCTCAAAGTACAAAGTACCTCACCGCACTACCTCAAAGTACAAAGTACCTCACTCTACTACCTCAAAGAACAAAGTTCCTCACTGCACAAACTCAAAGTACAAAGTACCTCACTGCACTACCTCAAAGTACAAAGTACCTCACACTACTACCTCAAAGTACAAATTACCTCTCCGCACTACCTCAAAGTACAAAGTACCTCACTCTAATACCTCAAATTACAAAGTTCCTCACTACACTACCTCAAAGAACAAAGTTCCTCACTCTACTACCTCAAAGTACAAAGTACCTCACTCTACTACCTCAAAGTACAAAGTACCTCACCGCACTACCTCAAAGTGCAAAGTACCTCACTGCACTACCTCAAAGTACAAAGTACCTCACTCTACTTCCACAAAGTAGAAAGTACCTCACTCTACTACCTCAAAGTACAAAGTTCCTCACCGCACTACTTCAAAGTACAAAGTACCTCATTGCACTACCTCAAAGTACAAAGTACCTCACCTCACTACCTCAAAGTGCAAAGCACCTCAGTGCACTACCTCAAAGTACAAAGTACATCACTCTACTACCTCAAAGTACAAAGTACCGCACCGCACAACCTCAAAGTACAAAGTACCTCACTCTACTACCTCAAAGTACAAAGTACCTCACTGCACTACCTCAAAGTACAAAGTACCTCACCGCGCTACCTCAAAGTACAAAGTACCTCACTCTACTACCTCTAAGTACAAAGTACCTCACCGCACTACCTCAAACTACAAAGTGCCTCACTCTACTACCTCAAAGTATAATGTTCCTCACTGCACTAACTCAAAGTACAAAGTACCTCACTGCACTACCTCAAAGTACAAAGTACCTTACTGCACTACCTCAAAGTACCTCACTGCACTACCTCAAAGTAGAAAGTTCCTCACTGCACTACCTCAAAGTACATAGTTCCTCACCGCCCTACCTCAAAGTGCAAAGTACCTCACTCTACTACCTCAAAGTACAAAGTAGCTCACCGCTCTACCTCAAAGTACAAAGTACCTCACTGCACTACCTCAAAGTACAAAGTTCCTCACTGCACGACCTCAAAGTACAAACTTCCTCACCGCCCTACCTCAAAGTACAAAGTACCTCACTCTACTACCTCAAAGTACAAAGTACCTCACCGCACTACCTCAAAGTACAAAGTACCTCACTCTACTACCTCAAAGTACAAAGTTCCTCACTGCACTAACTCAAAGTACAAAGTACCTCCCTGCACTACCTCAAAGTACAAAGTACCTCACTCTACTACCTCAAAGTACAAAGGTCCTCACCGCACTACCTCAAAGTGCAAAGTACCTCACTGCACTACCTCAAAGTACAAAGTACCTCACTCCACTTCCTCAAAGTACAAAGTACCTCACTCTACTACCTCAAAGTACAAAGTTCCTCACCGCACTACTTCAAAGTACAAAGTACCTCATTGCACTACCTCAAAGTACAAAGTACCTCACCTCACAACCTCAAAGTACAAAGCACCTCAGTGCACAAACTCAAAGTACAAAGTACCTCACTCTACTACCACAGACTACAAAGTACCTCACTACACTACCTCAAAGTACAAAGTACTGCACCGCACTACCTCAAACTACAAAGTACCTCACCGCACTACCTCAAAGTAGAAAGTACCTCACTGCACTAATTCAAAGTACCTCACTGCACTACCTCAAAGTACAAAGTTCCTCACTGCACTACCTCAAAGTACACAGTTCCTCACCGCCCTACCTCAAAGTACAAAGTACCTCACTCTACTACCTCAAAGTACAAAGTTGCTCACCGCTCTACCTCAAAGTACAAAGTACCTCACTGCACTACCTCAAAGTACAAAGTACCTCACTCTACTACCTCAAAGTACAAAGTTCCTCACCGCACTACCTCAAGGTACCTCACTGCAGTACCTCAAAGTACAAACTACCTCACCGCACTACCTCAATGTACAAAGTTCCCCACTCTACTACCTCAAAGTACAAAGTTCCTCACTGCACTACCTCAAAGTACAAAGTACCTCACTCTACTACCGCAAAGTACAAAGTACCGCACCGCACAGCCTCAAAGTACAAAGTACCTCACTCTACTACCTCAAAGTACAAAGTACCTCACTGCACTACCTCAGCTTACAAAGTACCTCACCGCACTACCTCAAAGTACAAAGTACCTCACTCTACTACCTCAAAGTACAAAGTAGCTCACCGCTCTACCTCAAAGTACAAAGTACCTCACTGCACTACCTCAAAGTACAAAGTTCCTCACTGCACGACCTCAAAGTACAAAGTTCCTCACCGCACTACCTCAAACTACAAAGTGCCTCACTCTACAACCTCAAAGTATAATGTTCCTCACTGCACTAACTCAAAGTACAAAGTACCTCACTGCACTACCTCAAAGTACAAAGTACTGCACCGCACTACCTCAATGTACAAAGTACCTCACCGCACTACCTCAAAGTACAAAGTACCTCACTGCACCACCTCAAAGTACCTCACTGCACTACCTCAAAGTACAAAGTTCCTCACTGCACGACCTCAAACTACAAAGTTCCTCACCGCCCTACCTCAAAGTACAAAGTACCTCACTCAACTACCACAAAGTACAAAGTACCTCACCGCACTGCGTCAAAGTACAAAGTACCTCACCGCACTACATCAAATTACAAAGTGCCTCACTCTACTACCTCAAAGTACAAAGTACCTCACTGCACTACCTCAAAGTACAAAGTAACTCACTCTACTTCCTCAAAGTACAAAGTACCTCACTCTACTACCTCAAAGTACAAAGTTCCTCACCGCACTACTTCAAAGCACAAAGTACCTCATTGCACTACCTCAAAGTACAAAGTACCTCACCTCACTACCACAAAGTACAAAGCACCTCAGTGCACAACCTCAAATTACAAAGTACCTCACTCTACTACCACATACTACAAAGTACTTCACTACACTACCTCAAAGTACAAAGTACTGCACGCACTACCTCACACTACAAAGTACCTCACCGCACTACCTCAAAGTAGAAAGTACCTCACTGCACTAATTCAAAGTACCTCACTGCACTACCTCAAAGTACATAGTTCCTCACCGCCCTACCTCAAAGTACAAAGTACCTCACTGCACTACCTCAAAGTACAAAGTACCTCACTCTACTACCTCAAGGTACAAAGTTCCTCACCGCACTACCTCAAGGTACCTCACTACACTACCTCAAAGTACAAACTACCTCACCGCACTACCTCAAAGTACAAAGTTCCCCACTCTACTACCTCAAAGTACAAAGTTCCTCACTGCACTACCTCAAAGTACAAAGTACCTCACTCTACTACCTCAAAGTACAAAGTACCGCACCGCACAGCCTCAAAGTACAAAGTACCTCACTCTACTACCTCAAAGTACAAAGTACCTCACTGCACTTCCTCAACTTACAAAGTACCTCACCGCACTACCTCAAAGTACAAAGTACCTCACTCTACTACCTCAAAGTACAAAGTAGCTCACCGCTCTACCTCAAAGTACAAAGCACCTCACTGCACTACCTCAAAGTACAAAGTTCATCACTGCACGACCTCAAAGTACAAAGTTCCTCACCGCACTACCTCAAAGTACAAAGTACCTCACTCTACTACCTCTAAGTACAAAGTACCTCACCGCACTACCTCAAACTACAAAGTGCCTCACTCTACAACCTCAAAGTATAATGTTCCTCACTGCAGTAACTCAAAGTACAAAGTACCTCACTGCACTACCTCAAAGTACAAAGTACCTCACTCTACTACCTCAAATTACAAATTACCTCACTGCATTACCTCAAAGTACAAAGTACCACACTCTACTACCTCCAATTACAAACTTCCTCACTACACTACCTCAAAGAACAAAGTTCCTCACTCTACTACCTCAAAGTACAAAGTACCTCACTCTACTACCTCAAAGTACAAAGTACCTCACTCTACTACCTCAAAGTACAAAGTTCCTCACTGCGCTACCTCAAAGTACAAAGTACCTCACCGCACCACCTCAAAGTAGAAAGTACCTCACTGCACTACCTCAAAGTACCTCACTGCACTACCTCAAAGTACAAAGTTCCTCACTGCACTACCTCAAAGTACATAGTTCCTCACCGCCCTACCTCAAAGTACAAAGTACCTCACTCTACTACCTCAAAGTACAAAGTAGCTCACCGCTCTACCTCAAAGTACAAAGTACCTCACTGCACTACCTCAAAGTACAAAGTACCTCACTCTACTACCTCAAATTACAAAGTTCCTCACCGCACTACCTCAAGGTACCTCACTGCACTACCTCAAAGTACAAACTACCTCACCGCACTACCTCAAAGTACAAAGTTCCCCACTCTACTACCTCAAAGTACAAAGTTCCTCACTGCACTACCTCAAAGTACAAAGTACCTCACTGTACTACCTCAAAGTACAAAGTACCGCACTGCACAACCTCAAAGTACAAAGTACCTCACTGCACTACCTCAAAGTACAAAGTACCTCACCGCACTACCTCAAAGTACAAAGTACGTCACTCTACTACCTCAAAGTACAAAGTAGCTCACCGCCCTACCTCAAAGTACAAAGCACCTCACTGCACTACCTCAAAGTATAAAGTACATCACTCTGCTATCTCAAAGTACAAAGTACCTCACCGCACTACCTCAAACTACAAAGTTCCTCACTGCACTACCTCAAAGTACAAAGTACCTCACCGCACCACCTCAAAGTACAAAGTTCCTCACAGCACTACCTCAAAGTACAAATTACAAAGTACCTCACTCTACTACCTCAGACTACAAAGTACCTCACTACACTACCTCAAAGTATAAAGTACGGCACCGCACTATATCAAAGTACAAAGTACCTCACCGCACTACCTCAAAGTACAAAGTTCCTCACCGCCCTGCCTCTAAGTACAAAGCACCTCACCGAACTACCTCAGACTACAAAGTACCTCACTACACTACCTCAAAGTACAAAGTACTGCATCGCACTACCTCAATGTACAAAGTACCCCACTGCACTACCTCAAAGTACAAAGTACCTCACCGCACTACCTCAAAGTACAAAGTTCCTCACTGCACTACCTCAAAGTACAAATTACAAAGTACCTCACACTACTACCTCAGACTACAAAGTACCTCACTACACTACCTCAAAGGACAAAGTACTGCACCGCACAACCTCAAAGTACAAAGTACCTCACCGCACTACCACAAAGTACAAAGTACCTCACTGCACTACCTCAAAGTACCTCACTGCTCTACCTCAAAGTACAAAGTTCCTCACTGCTCTACCTCAAAGTACATAGTTCCTCACCGCCCTACCTCAAAGTACAAAGTACCTCACTCTACTATCTCAATGTACAAAGTAGCTCACTGCTCTACCTCAAAGTACAAAGTACCTCACGGCACTACCTCAAAGTACAAAGTACCTCACTCTACTACCTCAAAGTACAAAGTTCCTCACCGCACTAACTCAAGGTACCTCACTGCACTACCTCAAAGTACAAACTACCTCACCACAATACCTCAAAGTACAAAGTTCCTCACTCTACTACCTCAAAGTACAAAGTTCCTCACTGCACTACCTCAAAGTACAAAGTACCTCACTCTACTACCTCAAAGTACAAAGTTCCTCACTCTACTACCTCAAAGTACAAAGTTCCTCACTGCACTACCTCAAAGTACAAAGTACCTCACTCTACTACCTCAAAGTACAAAGTAGCTCACCGCTCTACCTCAAAGTACAAAGTACCTCACTGCACTACCTCAAAGTACAAAGTTCCTCACTGCACGACCTCAAAGTACAAGGTTCCTCACCGCCCTACCTCAAAGTACAAAGTACTTCACTCTACTACCTCAAAGTACAAAGTACCTCACCGCACTACCTCAAAGTACAAAGTACCTCAATCTACTACCTCAAAGAACAAAGTTCCTCACTGCACAAACTCAAAGTACAAAGTACCTCACTGCACTACCTCAAAGTACAAAGTACCTCACACTACTACCTCAAAGTACAAATTACCTCTCCGCACTACCTCAAAGTACAAAGTACCTCACTCTAATACCTCAAATTACAAAATTCCTCACTACACTACCTCAAAGAACAAAGTTCCTCACTCTACTACCTCAAAGTACAAAGTACCTCACTCTACTACCTCAAAGTACAAAGTACCTCACCGCACTACCTCAAAGTGCAAAGTACCTCACTGCACTACCTCAAAGTACAAAGTACCTCACTCTACTTCCACAAAGTAGAAAGTACCTCACTCTACTACCTCAAAGTACAAAGTTCCTCACCGCACTACTTCAAAGTACAAAGTACCTCATTGCACTACCTCAAAGTACAAAGTACCTCACCTCACTACCTCAAAGTACAAAGCACCTCAGTGCACTACCTCAAAGTACAAAGTACATCACTCTACTACCTCAAAGTACAAAGTACCGCACCGCACAACCTCAAAGTACAAAGTACCTCACTCTACTACCTCAAAGTACAAAGTACCTCACTGCACTACCTCAAAGTACAAAGTACCTCACCGCGCTACCTCAAAGTACAAAGTACCTCACTCTACTACCTCTAAGTACAAAGTACCTCACCGCACTACCTCAAACTACAAAGTGCCTCACTCTACTACCTCAAAGTATAATGTTCCTCACTGCACTAACTCAAAGTACAAAGTACCTCACTGCACTACCTCAAAGTACAAAGTACCTTACTGCACTACCTCAAAGTACCTCACTGCACTACCTCAAAGTACAAAGTTCCTCACTGCACTACCTCAAAGTACAAAGTACCTCACTCTACTACCTCAAAGTACAAAGTACCGCACCGCACAGCCTCAAAGTACAAAGTACCTCACTCTACTACCTCAAAGTACAAAGTACCTCACTGCACTTCCTCAACTTACAAAGTACCTCACCGCACTACCTCAAAGTACAAAGTACCTCACTCTACTACCTCAAAGTACAAAGTAGCTCACCGCTCTACCTCAAAGTACAAAGCACCTCACTGCACTACCTCAAAGTACAAAGTTCATCACTGCACGACCTCAAAGTACAAAGTTCCTCACCGCACTACCTCAAAGTACAAAGTACCTCACTCTACTACCTCTAAGTACAAAGTACCTCACCGCACTACCTCAAACTACAAAGTGCCTCACTCTACAACCTCAAAGTATAATGTTCCTCACTGCAGTAACTCAAAGTACAAAGTACCTCACTGCACTACCTCAAAGTACAAAGTACCTCACTCTACTACCTCAAATTACAAATTACCTCACTGCATTACCTCAAAGTACAAAGTACCACACTCTACTACCTCCAATTACAAACTTCCTCACTACACTACCTCAAAGAACAAAGTTCCTCACTCTACTACCTCAAAGTACAAAGTACCTCACTCTACTACCTCAAAGTACAAAGTACCTCACTCTACTACCTCAAAGTACAAAGTTCCTCACTGCGCTACCTCAAAGTACAAAGTACCTCACCGCACCACCTCAAAGTAGAAAGTACCTCACTGCACTACCTCAAAGTACCTCACTGCACTACCTCAAAGTACAAAGTTCCTCACTGCACTACCTCAAAGTACATAGTTCCTCACCGCCCTACCTCAAAGTACAAAGTACCTCACTCTACTACCTCAAAGTACAAAGTAGCTCACCGCTCTACCTCAAAGTACAAAGTACCTCACTGCACTACCTCAAAGTACAAAGTACCTCACTCTACTACCTCAAATTACAAAGTTCCTCACCGCACTACCTCAAGGTACCTCACTGCACTACCTCAAAGTACAAACTACCTCACCGCACTACCTCAAAGTACAAAGTTCCCCACTCTACTACCTCAAAGTACAAAGTTCCTCACTGCACTACCTCAAAGTACAAAGTACCTCACTGTACTACCTCAAAGTACAAAGTACCGCACTGCACAACCTCAAAGTACAAAGTACCTCACTGCACTACCTCAAAGTACAAAGTACCTCACCGCACTACCTCAAAGTACAAAGTACGTCACTCTACTACCTCAAAGTACAAAGTAGCTCACCGCCCTACCTCAAAGTACAAAGCACCTCACTGCACTACCTCAAAGTATAAAGTACATCACTCTGCTATCTCAAAGTACAAAGTACCTCACCGCACTACCTCAAACTACAAAGTTCCTCACTGCACTACCTCAAAGTACAAAGTACCTCACCGCACCACCTCAAAGTACAAAGTTCCTCACAGCACTACCTCAAAGTACAAATTACAAAGTACCTCACTCTACTACCTCAGACTACAAAGTACCTCACTACACTACCTCAAAGTATAAAGTACGGCACCGCACTATATCAAAGTACAAAGTACCTCACCGCACTACCTCAAAGTACAAAGTTCCTCACCGCCCTGCCTCTAAGTACAAAGCACCTCACCGAACTACCTCAGACTACAAAGTACCTCACTACACTACCTCAAAGTACAAAGTACTGCATCGCACTACCTCAATGTACAAAGTACCCCACTGCACTACCTCAAAGTACAAAGTACCTCACCGCACTACCTCAAAGTACAAAGTTCCTCACTGCACTACCTCAAAGTACAAATTACAAAGTACCTCACACTACTACCTCAGACTACAAAGTACCTCACTACACTACCTCAAAGGACAAAGTACTGCACCGCACAACCTCAAAGTACAAAGTACCTCACCGCACTACCACAAAGTACAAAGTACCTCACTGCACTACCTCAAAGTACCTCACTGCTCTACCTCAAAGTACAAAGTTCCTCACTGCTCTACCTCAAAGTACATAGTTCCTCACCGCCCTACCTCAAAGTACAAAGTACCTCACTCTACTATCTCAATGTACAAAGTAGCTCACTGCTCTACCTCAAAGTACAAAGTACCTCACGGCACTACCTCAAAGTACAAAGTACCTCACTCTACTACCTCAAAGTACAAAGTTCCTCACCGCACTAACTCAAGGTACCTCACTGCACTACCTCAAAGTACAAACTACCTCACCACAATACCTCAAAGTACAAAGTTCCTCACTCTACTACCTCAAAGTACAAAGTTCCTCACTGCACTACCTCAAAGTACAAAGTACCTCACTCTACTACCTCAAAGTACAAAGTTCCTCACTCTACTACCTCAAAGTACAAAGTTCCTCACTGCACTACCTCAAAGTACAAAGTACCTCACTCTACTACCTCAAAGTACAAAGTAGCTCACCGCTCTACCTCAAAGTACAAAGTACCTCACTGCACTACCTCAAAGTACAAAGTTCCTCACTGCACGACCTCAAAGTACAAGGTTCCTCACCGCCCTACCTCAAAGTACAAAGTACTTCACTCTACTACCTCAAAGTACAAAGTACCTCACCGCACTACCTCAAAGTACAAAGTACCTCAATCTACTACCTCAAAGAACAAAGTTCCTCACTGCACAAACTCAAAGTACAAAGTACCTCACTGCACTACCTCAAAGTACAAAGTACCTCACACTACTACCTCAAAGTACAAATTACCTCTCCGCACTACCTCAAAGTACAAAGTACCTCACTCTAATACCTCAAATTACAAAGTTCCTCACTACACTACCTCAAAGAACAAAGTTCCTCACTCTACTACCTCAAAGTACAAAGTACCTCACTCTACTACCTCAAAGTACAAAGTACCTCACCGCACTACCTCAAAGTGCAAAGTACCTCACTGCACTACCTCAAAGTACAAAGTACCTCACTCTACTTCCACAAAGTAGAAAGTACCTCACTCTACTACCTCAAAGTACAAAGTTCCTCACCGCACTACTTCAAAGTACAAAGTACCTCATTGCACTACCTCAAAGTACAAAGTACCTCACCTCACTACCTCAAAGTACAAAGCACCTCAGTGCACTACCTCAAAGTACAAAGTACATCACTCTACTACCTCAAAGTACAAAGTACCGCACCGCACAACCTCAAAGTACAAAGTACCTCACTCTACTACCTCAAAGTACAAAGTACCTCACTGCACTACCTCAAAGTACAAAGTACCTCACCGCGCTACCTCAAAGTACAAAGTACCTCACTCTACTACCTCTAAGTACAAAGTACCTCACCGCACTACCTCAAACTACAAAGTGCCTCACTCTACTACCTCAAAGTATAATGTTCCTCACTGCACTAACTCAAAGTACAAAGTACCTCACTGCACTACCTCAAAGTACAAAGTACCTTACTGCACTACCTCAAAGTACCTCACTGCACTACCTCAAAGTACAAAGTTCCTCACTGCACTACCTCAAAGTACATAGTTCCTCACCGCCCTACCTCAAAGTACAAAGTACCTCACTCTTTTACCTCAAAGTACAAAGTAGCTCACCGCTCTACCTCAAAGTACAAAGTACCTAACTGCACTACCTCAAAGTACAAAGTTCCTCACTGCACGACCTCAAAGTACAAACTTCCTCACCGCCCTACCTCAAAGTACAAAGTACCTCACTCTACTACCTCAAAGTACAAAGTACCTCACCGCACTACCTCAAAGTACAAAGTACCTCACTCTACTACCTCAAAGTACAAAGTTCCTCACTGCACTAACTCAAAGTACAAAGTACCTCCCTGCACTACCTCAAAGTACAAAGTACCTCACTCTACTACCTCAAAGTACAAAGGTCCTCACCGCACTACCTCAAAGTGCAAAGTACCTCACTGCACTACCTCAAAGTACAAAGTACCTCACTCCACTTCCTCAAAGTACAAAGTACCTCACTCTACTACCTCAAAGTACAAAGTTCCTCACCGCACTACTTCAAAGTACAAAGTACCTCATTGCACTACCTCAAAGTACAAAGTACCTCACCTCACAACCTCAAAGTACAAAGCACCTCAGTGCACAAACTCAAAGTACAAAGTACCTCACTCTACTACCACAGACTACAAAGTACCTCACTACACTACCTCAAAGTACAAAGTACTGCACCGCACTACCTCAAACTACAAAGTACCTCACCGCACTACCTCAAAGTAGAAAGTACCTCACTGCACTAATTCAAAGTACCTCACTGCACTACCTCAAAGTACAAAGTTCCTCACTGCACTACCTCAAAGTACATAGTTCCTCACCGCCCTACCTCAAAGTACAAAGTACCTCACTCTACTACCTCAAAGTACAAAGTTGCTCACCGCTCTACCTCAAAGTACAAAGTACCTCACTGCACTACCTCAAAGTACAAAGTACCTCACTCTACTACCTCAAAGTACAAAGTTCCTCACCGCACTACCTCAAGGTACCTCACTGCACTACCTCAAAGTACAAACTACCTCACCGCACTACCTCAAAGTACAAAGTTCCCCACTCTACTACCTCAAAGTACAAAGTTCCTCACTGCACTACCTCAAAGTACAAAGTACCTCACTCTACTACCTCAAAGTACAAAGTACCGCACCGCACAGCCTCAAAGTACAAAGTACCTCACTCTACTACCTCAAAGTACAAAGTACCTCACTGCACTACCTCAACTTACAAAGTACCTCACCGCACTACCTCAAAGTACAAAGTACCTCACTCTACTACCTCAAAGTACAAAGTAGCTCACCGCTCTACCTCAAAGTACAAAGTCCCTCACTGCACTACCTCAAAGTACAAAGTTCCTCACTGCACGACCTCAAAGTACAAAGTTCCTCACCGCACTACCTCAAACTACAAAGTGCCTCACTCTACAACCTCAAAGTATAATGTTCCTCACTGCACTAACTCAAATTACAAAGTACCTCACTGCACTACCTCAAAGTACAAAGTACTGCACCGCACTACCTCAATGTACAAAGTACCTCACCGCACTACCTCAAAGTACAAAGTACCTCACTGCACCACCTCAAAGTACCTCACTGCACTACCTCAAAGTACAAAGTTCCTCACTGCACGACCTCAAACTACAAAGTTCCTCACCGCCCTACCTCAAAGTACAAAGTACCTCACTCAACTACCACAAAGTACAAAGTACCTCACCGCACTGCATCAACGTACAAAGTACCTCACCGCACTACATCAAATTACAAAGTGCCTCACTCTACTACCTCAAAGTACAAAGTTCCTCACTGCACTACCTCAAAGTACAAAGTACCTCACTGCACTACCTCAAAGTACAAAGTACCTCACTCTACTACCTCAAATTACAAATTACCTCACTGCATTACCTCGAAGTACAAAGTACCTCACTGCACTACCTCAAAGTACATAGTTCCTCACCGCCCTACCTCAAAGTACAAAGTACCTCACTCTACTACCTCAAAGTACAAAGTAGCTCACCGCTCTACATCAAAGTACAAAGTACCTCACTGCACTACCTCAAAGTACAAAGTACCTCACCGCACCACCTCAAAGTACAAAGTTCCTCACAGCACTACCTCAAAGTACAAATTACAAAGTACCTCACTCTACTACCTCAGACTACAAAGTACCTCACTACACTACCTCAAAGTACAAAGTACTGCACCGCACTACCTCAAAGTACAAAGTTCCTCACCGCCCTGCCTCTAAGTACAAAGCACCTCACCGAACTACCTCAGACTACAAAGTACCTCACGACACTACCTCAAAGTACAAAGTACTGCATCGCACTACCTCAATGTACAAAGTACCCCACTGCACTACCTCAAAGTACAAAGTACCTCACCGCACTACCTCAAAGTACAAAGTTCCTCACTACACTACCTCAAAGTACAAATTACAAAGTACCTCACACTACTACCTCAGACTACAAAGTACCTCACTACACTACCTCAAAGTACAAAGTACTGCACCGCACTACCTCAAAGTACAAAGTACCTCACCGCACTACCTCAAAGTACAAAGTACCTCACTGCACTACCTCAAAGTACCTCACTGCACTACCTCAAAGTACAAAGTTCCTCACTGCACTACCTCAAAGTACATAGTTCCTCACCGCCCTACCTCAAAGTACAAAGTACCTCACTCTACTATCTCAAAGTACAAAGTAGCTCACTGCTCTACCTCAAAGTACAAAGTACCTCACTGCACTACCTCAAAGTACAAAGTACCTCACTCTACTACCTCAAAGTACAAAGTTCCTCACCGCACTAACTCAAGGTACCTCACTGCACTACCTCAAAGTACAAACTACCTCACCGCAATACCTCAAAGTACAAAGTTCCTCACTCTACTACCTCAAAATACAAAGTTCCTCACTGCACTACCTCAAAGTACAAAGTACCTCACTCTACTACCTCAAAGTACAAAGTTCCTCACTCTACTACCTCAAAGTACAAAGTTCCTCACTGCACTACCTCAAAGTACAAAGTACCTCACTCTACTACCTCAAAGTACAAAGTACCTCACTGCACTACCTCAAAGTACAAAGTACCTCACCGCACTACCTCAAAGTACAAAGTACCTCACTCTACTACCTCAAAGTACAAAGTAGCTCACTGCACTACCTCAAACTACAAAGTACCTCACTCTACTACCTCAAAGTACAAAGTTCCTCACCGCACTACCTCAAAGTACCTCACTGCACTACCTCAAAGTACAAACTACCTCACCGCACTTCCTCAAAGTACAAAGTACCTCACTCTACTACCTCAAAGTACAAAGTACCACACCGCACAACCTCAAAGTACAAAGTACCTCAGTCTACTACCTCAAAGTACAAAGTACCTCACTGCACTACCTCAAAGTACAAAGTTCCTCACTGCACGACCTCAAAGTACAAGGTTCCTCACCGCCCTACCTCAAAGTACAAAGTACTTCACTCTACTACCTCAAAGTACAAAGTACCTCACCGCACTACCTCAAAGTACAAAGTACTTCACTCTACTACCTCAAAGTACAAAGTTCCTCACTGCACTAACTCAAAGTACAAAGTACCTCACTGCACTACCTCAAAGTACAAAGTACCTCACACTACTACCTCAAAGTACAAATTACCTCTCCGCACTACCTCAAAGTACAAAGTACCTCACTCTACTACCTCAAATTACAAAGTTCCTCACTACACTACCTCAAAGAACAAACTTCCTCACTCTACTACCTCAAAGTACAAAGTACCTCACTCTACTACCTCAAAGTACAAAGTAGCTCACCGCACTACCTCAAAGTACAAAGTACCTCACTCTACTTCCACAAAGTACAAAGTACCTCACTCTACTACCTCAAAGTACAAAGTTCCTCACCGCACTACTTCAAAGTACAAAGTACCTCATTGCACTACCTCAAAGTACAAAGTACCTCACCTCACTACCTCAAAGTACAAAGCACCTCAGTGCACTACCTCAAAGTACAAAGTACATCACTCTACTACCTCAAAGTACAAAGTACCGCACCGCACAACCTCAAAGTACAAAGTACCTCACTCTACTACCTTAAAGTACAAAGTACCTCACTGCACTACCTCAAAGTACAAAGTACCTCACCGCGCTACCTCAAAGTACAAAGTACCTCACTCTACTACCTCTAAGTACAAAGTACCTCACCGCACTACCTCAAACTACATAGTGCCTCACTCTACTACCTCAAAGTATAATGTTCCTCACTGCACTAACTCAAAGTACCAAGTACCTCACTGCACTACCTCAAAGTACAAAGTACCTTACTGCACTACCTCAAAGTACCTCACTGCACTACCTCAAAGTACAAAGTTCCTCACTGCACTACCTCAAAGTACATATTTCCTCACCGCCCTACCTCAAAGTACAAAGTACCTCACTCTACTACCTCAAAGTACAAAGTAGCTCACCGCTCTACCTCAAAGTACAAAGTACCTCACTGCACTACCTCAAAGTACAAAGTACCTCACCGCACCACCTCAAAGTACAAAGTTCCTCACAGCACTACCTCAAAGTACAAATTACAAAGTACCTCACTCTACTACCTCAGACTACAAAGTACCTCACTACACTACCTCAAAGTACAAAGTACTGCACCGCACTATATCAAAGTACAAAGTACCTCACCGCACTACCTCAAAGTACAAAGTTCCTCACCGCCCTGCCTCTAAGTACAAAGCACCTCACCGAACTACCTCAGACTACAAAGTACCTCACTACACTACCTCAAAGTACAAAGTACTGCATCGCACTACCTCTATGTACAAAGTACCCCACTGCACTACCTCAAAGTACAAAGTACCTCACCGCACTACCTCAAAGTACAAAGTTCCTCACTGCACTACCTCAAAGTACAAATTACAAAGTACCTCACACTACTACCTCAGACTACAAAGTACCTCACTACACTACCTCAAAGTACAAAGTACTGCACCGCACTACCTCAAAGTACAAAGTACCTCACCGCACTACCTCAAAGTACAAAGCACCTCACTGCACTACCTCAAAGTACAAAGTTCATCACTGCACGACCTCAAAGTACAAAGTTCCTCACCGCACTACCTCAAAGTACAAAGTACCTCACTCTACTACCTCTAAGTACAAAGTACCTCACCGCACTACTTCAAACTACAAAGTGCCTCACTCTACAACCTCAAAGTATAATGTTCCTCACTGCAGTAACTCAAAGTACAAAGTACCTCACTGCACTACCTCAAAGTACAAAGTACCTCACTCTACTACCTCAAATTACAAATTACCTCACTGCATTACCTCAAAGTACAAAGTACCACACTCTACTACCTCCAATTACAAACTTCCTCACTACACTACCTCAAAGAACAAAGTTCCTCACTCTACTACCTCAAAGTACAAAGTACCTCACTCTACTACCTCAAAGTACAAAGTACCTCACTCTACTACCTCAAAGTACAAAGTTCCTCACTGCGCTACCTCAAAGTACAAAGTACCTCACCGCACCACCTCAAAGTAGAAAGTACCTCACTGCACTACCTCAAAGTACCTCACTGCACTACCTCAAAGTACAAAGTTCCTCACTGCTCTACCTCAAAGTACATAGTTCCTCACCGCCCTACCTCAAAGTACAAAGTACCTCACTCTACTACCTCAAAGTACAAAGTAGCTCACCGCTCTACCTCAAAGTACAAAGTACCTCACTGCACTACCTCAAAGTACAAAGTACCTCACTCTACTACCTCAAATTACAAAGTTCCTCACCGCACTACCTCAAGGTACCTCACTGCACTACCTCAAAGTACAAACTACCTCACCGCACTACCTCAAAGTACAAAGTTCCCCACTCTACTACCTCAAAGTACAAAGTTCCTCACTGCACTACCTCAAAGTACAAAGTACCTCACTGTACTACCTCAAAGTACAAAGTACCGCACTGCACAACCTCAAAGTACAAAGTACCTCACTGCACTACCTCAAAGTACAAAGTACCTCACCGCACTACCTCAAAGTACAAAGTACGTCACTCTACTACCTCAAAGTACAAAGTAGCTCACCGCCCTACCTCAAAGTACAAAGCACCTCACTGCACTACCTCAAAGTATAAAGTACATCACTCTGCTATCTCAAAGTACAAAGTACCTCACCGCACTACCTCAAACTACAAAGTTCCTCACTGCACTACCTCAAAGTACAAAGTACCTCACCGCACCACCTCAAAGTACAAAGTTCCTCACAGCACTACCTCAAAGTACAAATTACAAAGTACCTCACTCTACTACCTCAGACTACAAAGTACCTCACTACACTACCTCAAAGTATAAAGTACGGCACCGCACTATATCAAAGTACAAAGTACCTCACCGCACTACCTCAAAGTACAAAGTACCTCACTCTACTACCTCAAAGAACAAAGTTCCTCACTGCACAAACTCAAAGTACAAAGTACCTCACTGCACTACCTCAAAGTACAAAGTACCTCACACTACTACCTCAAAGTACAAATTACCTCTCCGCACTACCTCAAAGTACAAAGTACCTCACTCTAATACCTCAAATTACAAAGTTCCTCACTACACTACCTCAAAGAACAAAGTTCCTCACTCTACTACCTCAAAGTACAAAGTACCTCACTCTACTACCTCAAAGTACAAAGTACCTCACCGCACTACCTCAAAGTGCAAAGTACCTCACTGCACTACCTCAAAGTACAAAGTACCTCACTCTACTTCCACAAAGTAGAAAGTACCTCACTCTACTACCTCAAAGTACAAAGTTCCTCACCGCACTACTTCAAAGTACAAAGTACCTCATTGCACTACCTCAAAGTACAAAGTACCTCACCTCACTACCTCAAAGTACAAAGCACCTCAGTGCACTACCTCAAAGTACAAAGTACATCACTCTACTACCTCAAAGTACAAAGTACCGCACCGCACAACCTCAAAGTACAAAGTACCTCACTCTACTACCTCAAAGTACAAAGTACCTCACTGCACTACCTCAAAGTACAAAGTACCTCACCGCGCTACCTCAAAGTACAAAGTACCTCACTCTACTACCTCTAAGTACAAAGTACCTCACCGCACTACCTCAAACTACAAAGTGCCTCACTCTACTACCTCAAAGTATAATGTTCCTCACTGCACTAACTCAAAGTACAAAGTACCTCACTGCACTACCTCAAAGTACAAAGTACCTTACTGCACTACCTCAAAGTACCTCACTGCACTACCTCAAAGTACAAAGTTCCTCACTGCACTACCTCAAAGTACATAGTTCCTCACCGCCCTACCTCAAAGTACAAAGTACCTCACTCTACTACCTCAAAGTACAAAGTAGCTCACCGCTCTACCTCAAAGTACAAAGTACCTAACTGCACTACCTCAAAGTACAAAGTTCCTCACTGCACGACCTCAAAGTACAAACTTCCTCACCGCCCTACCTCAAAGTACAAAGTACCTCACTCTACTACCTCAAAGTACAAAGTACCTCACCGCACTACCTCAAAGTACAAAGTACCTCACTCTACTACCTCAAAGTACAAAGTTCCTCACTGCACTAACTCAAAGTACAAAGTACCTCCCTGCACTACCTCAAAGTACAAAGTACCTCACTCTACTACCTCAAAGTACAAAGGTCCTCACCGCACTACCTCAAAGTGCAAAGTACCTCACTGCACTACCTCAAAGTACAAAGTACCTCACTCCACTTCCTCAAAGTACAAAGTACCTCACTCTACTACCTCAAAGTACAAAGTTCCTCACCGCACTACTTCAAAGTACAAAGTACCTCATTGCACTACCTCAAAGTACAAAGTACCTCACCTCACAACCTCAAAGTACAAAGCACCTCAGTGCACAAACTCAAAGTACAAAGTACCTCACTCTACTACCACAGACTACAAAGTACCTCACTACACTACCTCAAAGTACAAAGTACTGCACCGCACTACCTCAAACTACAAAGTACCTCACCGCACTACCTCAAAGTAGAAAGTACCTCACTGCACTAATTCAAAGTACCTCACTGCACTACCTCAAAGTACAAAGTTCCTCACTGCACTACCTCAAAGTACATAGTTCCTCACCGCCCTACCTCAAAGTACAAAGTACCTCACTCTACTACCTCAAAGTACAAAGTTGCTCACCGCTCTACCTCAAAGTACAAAGTACCTCACTGCACTACCTCAAAGTACAAAGTACCTCACTCTACTACCTCAAAGTACAAAGTTCCTCACCGCACTACCTCAAGGTACCTCACTGCACTACCTCAAAGTACAAACTACCTCACCGCACTACCTCAAAGTACAAAGTTCCCCACTCTACTACCTCAAAGTACAAAGTTCCTCACTGCACTACCTCAAAGTACAAAGTACCTCACTCTACTACCTCAAAGTACAAAGTACTGCACCGCACTACCTCAAAGTACAAAGTACCTCACCGCACTACCTCAAAGTACAAAGCACCTCACTGCACTACCTCAAAGTACAAAGTTCATCACTGCACGACCTCAAAGTACAAAGTTCCTCACCGCACTACCTCAAAGTACAAAGTACCTCACTCTACTACCTCTAAGTACAAAGTACCTCACCGCACTACTTCAAACTACAAAGTGCCTCACTCTACAACCTCAAAGTATAATGTTCCTCACTGCAGTAACTCAAAGTACAAAGTACCTCACTGCACTACCTCAAAGTACAAAGTACCTCACTCTACTACCTCAAATTACAAATTACCTCACTGCATTACCTCAAAGTACAAAGTACCACACTCTACTACCTCCAATTACAAACTTCCTCACTACACTACCTCAAAGAACAAAGTTCCTCACTCTACTACCTCAAAGTACAAAGTACCTCACTCTACTACCTCAAAGTACAAAGTACCTCACTCTACTACCTCAAAGTACAAAGTTCCTCACTGCGCTACCTCAAAGTACAAAGTACCTCACCGCACCACCTCAAAGTAGAAAGTACCTCACTGCACTACCTCAAAGTACCTCACTGCACTACCTCAAAGTACAAAGTTCCTCACTGCACTACCTCAAAGTACATAGTTCCTCACCGCCCTACCTCAAAGTACAAAGTACCTCACTCTACTACCTCAAAGTACAAAGTAGCTCACCGCTCTACCTCAAAGTACAAAGTACCTCACTGCACTACCTCAAAGTACAAAGTACCTCACTCTACTACCTCAAATTACAAAGTTCCTCACCGCACTACCTCAAGGTACCTCACTGCACTACCTCAAAGTACAAACTACCTCACCGCACTACCTCAAAGTACAAAGTTCCCCACTCTACTACCTCAAAGTACAAAGTTCCTCACTGCACTACCTCAAAGTACAAAGTACCTCACTGTACTACCTCAAAGTACAAAGTACCGCACTGCACAACCTCAAAGTACAAAGTACCTCACTGCACTACCTCAAAGTACAAAGTACCTCACCGCACTACCTCAAAGTACAAAGTACGTCACTCTACTACCTCAAAGTACAAAGTAGCTCACCGCCCTACCTCAAAGTACAAAGCACCTCACTGCACTACCTCAAAGTATAAAGTACATCACTCTGCTATCTCAAAGTACAAAGTACCTCACCGCACTACCTCAAACTACAAAGTTCCTCACTGCACTACCTCAAAGTACAAAGTACCTCACCGCACCACCTCAAAGTACAAAGTTCCTCACAGCACTACCTCAAAGTACAAATTACAAAGTACCTCACTCTACTACCTCAGACTACAAAGTACCTCACTACACTACCTCAAAGTATAAAGTACGGCACCGCACTATATCAAAGTACAAAGTACCTCACCGCACTACCTCAAAGTACAAAGTACCTCACTCTACTACCTCAAAGAACAAAGTTCCTCACTGCACAAACTCAAAGTACAAAGTACCTCACTGCACTACCTCAAAGTACAAAGTACCTCACACTACTACCTCAAAGTACAAATTACCTCTCCGCACTACCTCAAAGTACAAAGTACCTCACTCTAATACCTCAAATTACAAAGTTCCTCACTACACTACCTCAAAGAACAAAGTTCCTCACTCTACTACCTCAAAGTACAAAGTACCTCACTCTACTACCTCAAAGTACAAAGTACCTCACCGCACTACCTCAAAGTGCAAAGTACCTCACTGCACTACCTCAAAGTACAAAGTACCTCACTCTACTTCCACAAAGTAGAAAGTACCTCACTCTACTACCTCAAAGTACAAAGTTCCTCACCGCACTACTTCAAAGTACAAAGTACCTCATTGCACTACCTCAAAGTACAAAGTACCTCACCTCACTACCTCAAAGTACAAAGCACCTCAGTGCACTACCTCAAAGTACAAAGTACATCACTCTACTACCTCAAAGTACAAAGTACCGCACCGCACAACCTCAAAGTACAAAGTACCTCACTCTACTACCTCAAAGTACAAAGTACCTCACTGCACTACCTCAAAGTACAAAGTACCTCACCGCGCTACCTCAAAGTACAAAGTACCTCACTCTACTACCTCTAAGTACAAAGTACCTCACCGCACTACCTCAAACTACAAAGTGCCTCACTCTACTACCTCAAAGTATAATGTTCCTCACTGCACTAACTCAAAGTACAAAGTACCTCACTGCACTACCTCAAAGTACAAAGTACCTTACTGCACTACCTCAAAGTACCTCACTGCACTACCTCAAAGTACAAAGTTCCTCACTGCACTACCTCAAAGTACATAGTTCCTCACCGCCCTACCTCAAAGTACAAAGTACCTCACTCTACTACCTCAAAGTACAAAGTAGCTCACCGCTCTACCTCAAAGTACAAAGTACCTAACTGCACTACCTCAAAGTACAAAGTTCCTCACTGCACGACCTCAAAGTACAAACTTCCTCACCGCCCTACCTCAAAGTACAAAGTACCTCACTCTACTACCTCAAAGTACAAAGTACCTCACCGCACTACCTCAAAGTACAAAGTACCTCACTCTACTACCTCAAAGTACAAAGTTCCTCACTGCACTAACTCAAAGTACAAAGTACCTCCCTGCACTACCTCAAAGTACAAAGTACCTCACTCTACTACCTCAAAGTACAAAGGTCCTCACCGCACTACCTCAAAGTGCAAAGTACCTCACTGCACTACCTCAAAGTACAAAGTACCTCACTCCACTTCCTCAAAGTACAAAGTACCTCACTCTACTACCTCAAAGTACAAAGTTCCTCACCGCACTACTTCAAAGTACAAAGTACCTCATTGCACTACCTCAAAGTACAAAGTACCTCACCTCACAACCTCAAAGTACAAAGCACCTCAGTGCACAAACTCAAAGTACAAAGTACCTCACTCTACTACCACAGACTACAAAGTACCTCACTACACTACCTCAAAGTACAAAGTACTGCACCGCACTACCTCAAACTACAAAGTACCTCACCGCACTACCTCAAAGTAGAAAGTACCTCACTGCACTAATTCAAAGTACCTCACTGCACTACCTCAAAGTACAAAGTTCCTCACTGCACTACCTCAAAGTACATAGTTCCTCACCGCCCTACCTCAAAGTACAAAGTACCTCACTCTACTACCTCAAAGTACAAAGTTGCTCACCGCTCTACCTCAAAGTACAAAGTACCTCACTGCACTACCTCAAAGTACAAAGTACCTCACTCTACTACCTCAAAGTACAAAGTTCCTCACCGCACTACCTCAAGGTACCTCACTGCACTACCTCAAAGTACAAACTACCTCACCGCACTACCTCAAAGTACAAAGTTCCCCACTCTACTACCTCAAAGTACAAAGTTCCTCACTGCACTACCTCAAAGTACAAAGTACCTCACTCTACTACCTCAAAGTACAAAGTACCGCACCGCACAGCCTCAAAGTACAAAGTACCTCACTCTACTACCTCAAAGTACAAAGTACCTCACTGCACTACCTCAACTTACAAAGTACCTCACCGCACTACCTCAAAGTACAAAGTACCTCACTCTACTACCTCAAAGTACAAAGTAGCTCACCGCTCTACCTCAAAGTACAAAGTACCTCACTGCACTACCTCAAAGTACAAAGTTCCTCACTGCACGACCTCAAAGTACAAAGTTCCTCACCGCACTACCTCAAACTACAAAGTGCCTCACTCTACAACCTCAAAGTATAATGTTCCTCACTGCACTAACTCAAATTACAAAGTACCTCACTGCACTACCACAAAGTACAAAGTACTGCACCGCACTACCTCAATGTACAAAGTACCTCACCGCACTACCTCAAAGTACAAAGTACCTCACTGCACCACCTCAAAGTACCTCACTGCACTACCTCAAAGTACAAAGTTCCTCACTGCACGACCTCAAACTACAAAGTTCCTCACCGCCCTACCTCAAAGTACAAAGTACCTCACTCAACTACCACAAAGTACAAAGTACCTCACCGCACTGCATCAACGTACAAAGTACCTCACCGCACTACATCAAATTACAAAGTGCCTCACTCTACTACCTCAAAGTACAAAGTTCCTCACTGCACTACCTCAAAGTACAAAGTACCTCACTGCACTACCTCAAAGTACAAAGTACCTCACTCTACTACCTCAAATTACAAATTACCTCACTGCATTACCTCGAAGTACAAAGTACCTCACTGCACTACCTCAAAGTACATAGTTCCTCACCGCCCTACCTCAAAGTAGAAAGTACCTCACTCTACTACCTCAAAGTACAAAGTAGCTCACCGCTCTACATCAAAGTACAAAGTACCTCACTGCACTACCTCAAAGTACAAAGTACCTCACCGCACCACCTCAAAGTACAAAGTTCCTCACAGCACTACCTCAAAGTACAAATTACAAAGTACCTCACTCTACTACCTCAGACTACAAAGTACCTCACTACACTACCTCAAAGTACAAAGTACTGCACCGCACTACCTCAAAGTACAAAGTTCCTCACCGCCCTGCCTCTAAGTACAAAGCACCTCACCGAACTACCTCAGACTACAAAGTACCTCACGACACTACCTCAAAGTACAAAGTACTGCATCGCACTACCTCAATGTACAAAGTACCCCACTGCACTACCTCAAAGTACAAAGTACCTCACCGCACTACCTCAAAGTACAAAGTTCCTCACTACACTACCTCAAAGTACAAATTACAAAGTACCTCACACTACTACCTCAGACTACAAAGTACCTCACTACACTACCTCAAAGTACAAAGTACTGCACCGCACTACCTCAAAGTACAAAGTACCTCACCGCACTACCTCAAAGTACAAAGTACCTCACTGCACTACCTCAAAGTACCTCACTGCACTACCTCAAAGTACAAAGTTCCTCACTGCACTACCTCAAAGTACATAGTTCCTCACCGCCCTACCTCAAAGTACAAAGTACCTCACTCTACTATCTCAAAGTACAAAGTAGCTCACTGCTCTACCTCAAAGTACAAAGTACCTCACTGCACTACCTCAAAGTACAAAGTACCTCACTCTACTACCTCAAAGTACAAAGTTCCTCACCGCACTAACTCAAGGTACCTCACTGCACTACCTCAAAGTACAAACTACCTCACCGCAATACCTCAAAGTACAAAGTTCCTCACTCTACTACCTCAAAATACAAAGTTCCTCACTGCACTACCTCAAAGTACAAAGTACCTCACTCTACTACCTCAAAGTACAAAGTTCCTCACTCTACTACCTCAAAGTACAAAGTTCCTCACTGCACTACCTCAAAGTACAAAGTACCTCACTCTACTACCTCAAAGTACAAAGTACCTCACTGCACTACCTCAAAGTACAAAGTACCTCACCGCACTACCTCAAAGTACAAAGTACCTCACTCTACTACCTCAAAGTACAAAGTAGCTCACTGCACTACCTCAAACTACAAAGTACCTCACTCTACTACCTCAAAGTACAAAGTTCCTCACCGCACTACCTCAAAGTACCTCACTGCACTACCTCAAAGTACAAACTACCTCACCGCACTTCCTCAAAGTACAAAGTACCTCACTCTACTACCTCAAAGTACAAAGTACCACACCGCACAACCTCAAAGTACAAAGTACCTCAGTCTACTACCTCAAAGTACAAAGTACCTCACTGCACTACCTCAAAGTACAAAGTTCCTCACTGCACGACCTCAAAGTACAAGGTTCCTCACCGCCCTACCTCAAAGTACAAAGTACTTCACTCTACTACCTCAAAGTACAAAGTACCTCACCGCACTACCTCAAAGTACAAAGTACTTCACTCTACTACCTCAAAGTACAAAGTTCCTCACTGCACTAACTCAAAGTACAAAGTACCTCACTGCACTACCTCAAAGTACAAAGTACCTCACACTACTACCTCAAAGTACAAATTACCTCTCCGCACTACCTCAAAGTACAAAGTACCTCACTCTACTACCTCAAATTACAAAGTTCCTCACTACACTACCTCAAAGAACAAACTTCCTCACTCTACTACCTCAAAGTACAAAGTACCTCACTCTACTACCTCAAAGTACAAAGTACCTCACCGCACTACCTCAAAGTACAAAGTACCTCACTCTACTTCCACAAAGTACAAAGTACCTCACTCTACTACCTCAAAGTACAAAGTTCCTCACCGCACTACTTCAAAGTACAAAGTACCTCATTGCACTACCTCAAAGTACAAAGTACCTCACCTCACTACCTCAAAGTACAAAGCACCTCAGTGCACTACCTCAAAGTACAAAGTACATCACTCTACTACCTCAAAGTACAAAGTACCGCACCGCACAACCTCAAAGTACAAAGTACCTCACTCTACTACCTTAAAGTACAAAGTACCTCACTGCACTACCTCAAAGTACAAAGTACCTCACCGCGCTACCTCAAAGTACAAAGTACCTCACTCTACTACCTCTAAGTACAAAGTACCTCACCGCACTACCTCAAACTACATAGTGCCTCACTCTACTACCTCAAAGTATAATGTTCCTCACTGCACTAACTCAAAGTACCAAGTACCTCACTGCACTACCTCAAAGTACAAAGTACCTTACTGCACTACCTCAAAGTACCTCACTGCACTACCTCAAAGTACAAAGTTCCTCACTGCACTACCTCAAAGTACATATTTCCTCACCGCCCTACCTCAAAGTACAAAGTACCTCACTCTACTACCTCAAAGTACAAAGTAGCTCACCGCTCTACCTCAAAGTACAAAGTACCTCACTGCACTACCTCAAAGTACAAAGTACCTCACCGCACCACCTCAAAGTACAAAGTTCCTCACAGCACTACCTCAAAGTACAAATTACAAAGTACCTCACTCTACTACCTCAGACTACAAAGTACCTCACTACACTACCTCAAAGTACAAAGTACTGCACCGCACTATATCAAAGTACAAAGTACCTCACCGCACTACCTCAAAGTACAAAGTTCCTCACCGCCCTGCCTCTAAGTACAAAGCACCTCACCGAACTACCTCAGACTACAAAGTACCTCACTACACTACCTCAAAGTACAAAGTACTGCATCGCACTACCTCTATGTACAAAGTACCCCACTGCACTACCTCAAAGTACAAAGTACCTCACCGCACTACCTCAAAGTACAAAGTTCCTCACTGCACTACCTCAAAGTACAAATTACAAAGTACCTCACACTACTACCTCAGACTACAAAGTACCTCACTACACTACCTCAAAGTACAAAGTACTGCACCGCACTACCTCAAAGTACAAAGTACCTCACCGCACTACCTCAAAGTACAAAGCACCTCACTGCACTACCTCAAAGTACAAAGTTCATCACTGCACGACCTCAAAGTACAAAGTTCCTCACCGCACTACCTCAAAGTACAAAGTACCTCACTCTACTACCTCTAAGTACAAAGTACCTCACCGCACTACCTCAAACTACAAAGTGCCTCACTCTACAACCTCAAAGTATAATGTTCCTCACTGCAGTAACTCAAAGTACAAAGTACCTCACTGCACTACCTCAAAGTACAAAGTACCTCACTCTACTACCTCAAATTACAAATTACCTCACTGCATTACCTCAAAGTACAAAGTACCACACTCTACTACCTCCAATTACAAACTTCCTCACTACACTACCTCAAAGAACAAAGTTCCTCACTCTACTACCTCAAAGTACAAAGTACCTCACTCTACTACCTCAAAGTACAAAGTACCTCACTCTACTACCTCAAAGTACAAAGTTCCTCACTGCGCTACCTCAAAGTACAAAGTACCTCACCGCACCACCTCAAAGTAGAAAGTACCTCACTGCACTACCTCAAAGTACCTCACTGCACTACCTCAAAGTACAAAGTTCCTCACTGCACTACCTCAAAGTACATAGTTCCTCACCGCCCTACCTCAAAGTACAAAGTACCTCACTCTACTACCTCAAAGTACAAAGTAGCTCACCGCTCTACCTCAAAGTACAAAGTACCTCACTGCACTACCTCAAAGTACAAAGTACCTCACTCTACTACCTCAAATTACAAAGTTCCTCACCGCACTACCTCAAGGTACCTCACTGCACTACCTCAAAGTACAAACTACCTCACCGCACTACCTCAAAGTACAAAGTTCCCCACTCTACTACCTCAAAGTACAAAGTTCCTCACTGCACTACCTCAAAGTACAAAGTACCTCACTGTACTACCTCAAAGTACAAAGTACCGCACTGCACAACCTCAAAGTACAAAGTACCTCACTGCACTACCTCAAAGTACAAAGTACCTCACTGTACTACCTCAAAGTACAAAGTACCGCACTGCACAACCTCAAAGTACAAAGTACCTCACTGCACTACCTCAAAGTACAAAGTACCTCACCGCACTACCTCAAAGTACAAAGTACGTCACTCTACTACCTCAAAGTACAAAGTACCTCACCGCACTACCACAAAGTACAAAGTACCTCACTGCACTACCTCAAAGTACCTCACTGCTCTACCTCAAAGTACAAAGTTCCTCACTGCACTACCTCAAAGTACATAGTTCCTCACCGCCCTACCTCAAAGTACAAAGTACCTCACTCTACTATCTCAATGTACAAAGTAGCTCACTGCTCTACCTCAAAGTACAAAGTACCTCACGGCACTACCTCAAAGTACAAAGTACCTCACTCTACTACCTCAAAGTACAAAGTTCCTCACCGCACTAACTCAAGGTACCTCACTGCACTACCTCAAAGTACAAACTACCTCACCACAATACCTCAAAGTACAAAGTTCCTCACTCTACTACCTCAAAGTACAAAGTTCCTCACTGCACTACCTCAAAGTACAAAGTACCTCACTCTACTACCTCAAAGTACAAAGTTCCTCACTCTACTACCTCAAAGTACAAAGTTCCTCACTGCACTACCTCAAAGTACAAAGTACCTCACTCTACTACCTCAAAGTACAAAGTAGCTCACCGCTCTACCTCAAAGTACAAAGTACCTCACTGCACTACCTCAAAGTACAAAGTTCCTCACTGCACGACCTCAAAGTACAAGGTTCCTCACCGCCCTACCTCAAAGTACAAAGTACTTCACTCTACTACCTCAAAGTACAAAGTACCTCACCGCACTACCTCAAAGTACAAAGTACCTCACTCTACTACCTCAAAGAACAAAGTTCCTCACTGCACAAACTCAAAGTACAAAGTACCTCACTGCACTACCTCAAAGTACAAAGTACCTCACACTACTACCTCAAAGTACAAATTACCTCTCCGCACTACCTCAAAGTACAAAGTACCTCACTCTAATACCTCAAATTACAAAGTTCCTCACTACACTACCTCAAAGAACAAAGTTCCTCACTCTACTACCTCAAAGTACAAAGTACCTCACTCTACTACCTCAAAGTACAAAGTACCTCACCGCACTACCTCAAAGTGCAAAGTACCTCACTGCACTACCTCAAAGTACAAAGTACCTCACTCTACTTCCACAAAGTAGAAAGTACCTCACTCTACTACCTCAAAGTACAAAGTTCCTCACCGCACTACTTCAAAGTACAAAGTACCTCATTGCACTACCTCAAAGTACAAAGTACCTCACCTCACTACCTCAAAGTACAAAGCACCTCAGTGCACTACCTCAAAGTACAAAGTACATCACTCTACTACCTCAAAGTACAAAGTACCGCACCGCACAACCTCAAAGTACAAAGTACCTCACTCTACTACCTCAAAGTACAAAGTACCTCACTGCACTACCTCAAAGTACAAAGTACCTCACCGCGCTACCTCAAAGTACAAAGTACCTCACTCTACTACCTCTAAGTACAAAGTACCTCACCGCACTACCTCAAACTACAAAGTGCCTCACTCTACTACCTCAAAGTATAATGTTCCTCACTGCACTAACTCAAAGTACAAAGTACCTCACTGCACTACCTCAAAGTACAAAGTACCTTACTGCACTACCTCAAAGTACCTCACTGCACTACCTCAAAGTACAAAGTTCCTCACTGCACTACCTCAAAGTACATAGTTCCTCACCGCCCTACCTCAAAGTACAAAGTACCTCACTCTACTACCTCAAAGTACAAAGTAGCTCACCGCTCTACCTCAAAGTACAAAGTACCTAACTGCACTACCTCAAAGTACAAAGTTCCTCACTGCACGACCTCAAAGTACAAACTTCCTCACCGCCCTACCTCAAAGTACAAAGTACCTCACTCTACTACCTCAAAGTACAAAGTACCTCACCGCACTACCTCAAAGTACAAAGTACCTCACTCTACTACCTCAAAGTACAAAGTTCCTCACTGCACTAACTCAAAGTACAAAGTACCTCCCTGCACTACCTCAAAGTACAAAGTACCTCACTCTACTACCTCAAAGTACAAAGGTCCTCACCGCACTACCTCAAAGTGCAAAGTACCTCACTGCACTACCTCAAAGTACAAAGTACCTCACTCCACTTCCTCAAAGTACAAAGTACCTCACTCTACTACCTCAAAGTACAAAGTTCCTCACCGCACTACTTCAAAGTACAAAGTACCTCATTGCACTACCTCAAAGTACAAAGTACCTCACCTCACAACCTCAAAGTACAAAGCACCTCAGTGCACAAACTCAAAGTACAAAGTACCTCACTCTACTACCACAGACTACAAAGTACCTCACTACACTACCTCAAAGTACAAAGTACTGCACCGCACTACCTCAAACTACAAAGTACCTCACCGCACTACCTCAAAGTAGAAAGTACCTCACTGCACTAATTCAAAGTACCTCACTGCACTACCTCAAAGTACAAAGTTCCTCACTGCACTACCTCAAAGTACATAGTTCCTCACCGCCCTACCTCAAAGTACAAAGTACCTCACTCTACTACCTCAAAGTACAAAGTTGCTCACCGCTCTACCTCAAAGTACAAAGTACCTCACTGCACTACCTCAAAGTACAAAGTACCTCACTCTACTACCTCAAAGTACAAAGTTCCTCACCGCACTACCTCAAGGTACCTCACTGCACTACCTCAAAGTACAAACTACCTCACCGCACTACCTCAAAGTACAAAGTTCCCCACTCTACTACCTCAAAGTACAAAGTTCCTCACTGCACTACCTCAAAGTACAAAGTACCTCACTCTACTACCTCAAAGTACAAAGTACCGCACCGCACAGCCTCAAAGTACAAAGTACCTCACTCTACTACCTCAAAGTACAAAGTACCTCACTGCACTACCTCAACTTACAAAGTACCTCACCGCACTACCTCAAAGTACAAAGTACCTCACTCTACTACCTCAAAGTACAAAGTAGCTCACCGCTCTACCTCAAAGTACAAAGTACCTCACTGCACTACCTCAAAGTACAAAGTTCCTCACTGCACGACCTCAAAGTACAAAGTTCCTCACCGCACTACCTCAAACTACAAAGTGCCTCACTCTACAACCTCAAAGTATAATGTTCCTCACTGCACTAACTCAAAGTACAAAGTACCTCACTGCACTACCTCAAAGTACAAAGTACTGCACCGCACTACCTCAATGTACAAAGTACCTCACCGCACTACCTCAAAGTACAAAGTACCTCACTGCACCACCTCAAAGTACCTCACTGCACTACCTCAAAGTACAAAGTTCCTCACTGCACGACCTCAAACTACAAAGTTCCTCACCGCCCTACCTCAAAGTACAAAGTACCTCACTCAACTACCACAAAGTACAAAGTACCTCACCGCACTGCATCAACGTACAAAGTACCTCACCGCACTACATCAAATTACAAAGTGCCTCACTCTACTACCTCAAAGTACAAAGTTCCTCACTGCACTACCTCAAAGTACAAAGTACCTCACTGCACTACCTCAAAGTACAAAGTACCTCACTCTACTACCTCAAATTACAAATTACCTCACTGCATTACCTCGAAGTACAAAGTACCTCACTGCACTACCTCAAAGTACATAGTTCCTCACCGCCCTACCTCAAAGTACAAAGTACCTCACTCTACTACCTCAAAGTACAAAGTAGCTCACCGCTCTACATCAAAGTACAAAGTACCTCACTGCACTACCTCAAAGTACAAAGTACCTCACCGCACCACCTCAAAGTACAAAGTTCCTCACAGCACTACCTCAAAGTACAAATTACAAAGTACCTCACTCTACTACCTCAGACTACAAAGTACCTCACTACACTACCTCAAAGTACAAAGTACTGCACCGCACTACCTCAAAGTACAAAGTTCCTCACCGCCCTGCCTCTAAGTACAAAGCACCTCACCGAACTACCTCAGACTACAAAGTACCTCACGACACTACCTCAAAGTACAAAGTACTGCATCGCACTACCTCAATGTACAAAGTACCCCACTGCACTACCTCAAAGTACAAAGTACCTCACCGCACTACCTCAAAGTACAAAGTTCCTCACTACACTACCTCAAAGTACAAATTACAAAGTACCTCACACTACTACCTCAGACTACAAAGTACCTCACTACACTACCTCAAAGTACAAAGTACTGCACCGCACTACCTCAAAGTACAAAGTACCTCACCGCACTACCTCAAAGTACAAAGTACCTCACTGCACTACCTCAAAGTACCTCACTGCACTACCTCAAAGTACAAAGTTCCTCACTGCACTACCTCAAAGTACATAGTTCCTCACCGCCCTACCTCAAAGTACAAAGTACCTCACTCTACTATCTCAAAGTACAAAGTAGCTCACTGCTCTACCTCAAAGTACAAAGTACCTCACTGCACTACCTCAAAGTACAAAGTACCTCACTCTACTACCTCAAAGTACAAAGTTCCTCACCGCACTACCTCAAAGTACCTCACTGCACTACCTCAAAGTACAAACTACCTCACCGCACTTCCTCAAAGTACAAAGTACCTCACTCTACTACCTCAAAGTACAAAGTACCACACCGCACAACCTCAAAGTACAAAGTACCTCAGTCTACTACCTCAAAGTACAAAGTACCTCACTGCACTACCTCAAAGTACAAAGTTCCTCACTGCACGACCTCAAAGTACAAGGTTCCTCACCGCCCTACCTCAAAGTACAAAGTACTTCACTCTACTACCTCAAAGTACAAAGTACCTCACCGCACTACCTCAAAGTACAAAGTACTTCACTCTACTACCTCAAAGTACAAAGTTCCTCACTGCACTAACTCAAAGTACAAAGTACCTCACTACACTACCTCAAAGTACAAAGTACCTCACACTACTACCTCAAAGTACAAATTACCTCTCCGCACTACCTCAAAGTACAAAGTACCTCACTCTACTACCTCAAATTACAAAGTTCCTCACTACACTACCTCAAAGAACAAACTTCCTCACTCTACTACCTCAAAGTACAAAGTACCTCACTCTACTACCTCAAAGTACAAAGTACCTCACCGCACTACCTCAAAGTACAAAGTACCTCACTCTACTTCCACAAAGTACAAAGTACCTCACTCTACTACCTCAAAGTACAAAGTTCCTCACCGCACTACTTCAAAGTACAAAGTACCTCATTGCACTACCTCAAAGTACAAAGTACCTCACCTCACTACCTCAAAGTACAAAGCACCTCAGTGCACTACCTCAAAGTACAAAGTACATCACTCTACTACCTCAAAGTACAAAGTACCGCACCGCACAACCTCAAAGTACAAAGTACCTCACTCTACTACCTTAAAGTACAAAGTACCTCACTGCACTACCTCAAAGTACAAAGTACCTCACCGCGCTACCTCAAAGTACAAAGTACCTCACTCTACTACCTCTAAGTACAAAGTACCTCACCGCACTACCTCAAACTACATAGTGCCTCACTCTACTACCTCAAAGTATAATGTTCCTCACTGCACTAACTCAAAGTACCAAGTACCTCACTGCACTACCTCAAAGTACAAAGTACCTTACTGCACTACCTCAAAGTACCTCACTGCACTACCTCAAAGTACAAAGTTCCTCACTGCACTACCTCAAAGTACATATTTCCTCACCGCCCTACCTCAAAGTACAAAGTACCTCACTCTACTACCTCAAAGTACAAAGTAGCTCACCGCTCTACCTCAAAGTACAAAGTACCTCACTGCACTACCTCAAAGTACAAAGTACCTCACCGCACCACCTCAAAGTACAAAGTTCCTCACAGCACTACCTCAAAGTACAAATTACAAAGTACCTCACTCTACTACCTCAGACTACAAAGTACCTCACTACACTACCTCAAAGTATAAAGTACGGCACCGCACTATATCAAAGTACAAAGTACCTCACCGCACTACCTCAAAGTACAAAGTTCCTCACCGCCCTGCCTCTAAGTACAAAGCACCTCACCGAACTACCTCAGACTACAAAGTACCTCACTACACTACCTCAAAGTACAAAGTACTGCATCGCACTACCTCAATGTACAAAGTACCCCACTGCACTACCTCAAAGTACAAAGTACCTCACCGCACTACCTCAAAGTACAAAGTTCCTCACTGCACTACCTCAAAGTACAAATTACAAAGTACCTCACACTACTACCTCAGACTACAAAGTACCTCACTACACTACCTCAAAGGACAAAGTACTGCACCGCACAACCTCAAAGTACAAAGTACCTCACCGCACTACCACAAAGTACAAAGTACCTCACTGCACTACCTCAAAGTACCTCACTGCTCTACCTCAAAGTACAAAGTTCCTCACTGCACTACCTCAAAGTACATAGTTCCTCACCGCCCTACCTCAAAGTACAAAGTACCTCACTCTACTATCTCAATGTACAAAGTAGCTCACTGCTCTACCTCAAAGTACAAAGTACCTCACGGCACTACCTCAAAGTACAAAGTACCTCACTCTACTACCTCAAAGTACAAAGTTCCTCACCGCACTAACTCAAGGTACCTCACTGCACTACCTCAAAGTACAAACTACCTCACCACAATACCTCAAAGTACAAAGTTCCTCACTCTACTACCTCAAAGTACAAAGTTCCTCACTGCACTACCTCAAAGTACAAAGTACCTCACTCTACTACCTCAAAGTACAAAGTTCCTCACTCTACTACCTCAAAGTACAAAGTTCCTCACTGCACTACCTCAAAGTACAAAGTACCTCACTCTACTACCTCAAAGTACAAAGTAGCTCACCGCTCTACCTCAAAGTACAAAGTACCTCACTGCACTACCTCAAAGTACAAAGTTCCTCACTGCACGACCTCAAAGTACAAGGTTCCTCACCGCCCTACCTCAAAGTACAAAGTACTTCACTCTACTACCTCAAAGTACAAAGTACCTCACCGCACTACCTCAAAGTACAAAGTACCTCACTCTACTACCTCAAAGAACAAAGTTCCTCACTGCACAAACTCAAAGTACAAAGTACCTCACTGCACTACCTCAAAGTACAAAGTACCTCACACTACTACCTCAAAGTACAAATTACCTCTCCGCACTACCTCAAAGTACAAAGTACCTCACTCTAATACCTCAAATTACAAAGTTCCTCACTACACTACCTCAAAGAACAAAGTTCCTCACTCTACTACCTCAAAGTACAAAGTACCTCACTCTACTACCTCAAAGTACAAAGTACCTCACCGCACTACCTCAAAGTGCAAAGTACCTCACTGCACTACCTCAAAGTACAAAGTACCTCACTCTACTTCCACAAAGTAGAAAGTACCTCACTCTACTACCTCAAAGTACAAAGTTCCTCACCGCACTACTTCAAAGTACAAAGTACCTCATTGCACTACCTCAAAGTACAAAGTACCTCACCTCACTACCACAAAGTACAAAGCACCTCAGTGCACTACCTCAAAGTACAAAGTACATCACTCTACTACCTCAAAGTACAAAGTACCGCACCGCACAACCTCAAAGTACAAAGTACCTCACTCTACTACCTCAAAGTACAAAGTACCTCACTGCACTACCTCAAAGTACAAAGTACCTCACCGCGCTACCTCAAAGTACAAAGTACCTCACTCTACTACCTCTAAGTACAAAGTACCTCACCGCACTACCTCAAACTACAAAGTGCCTCACTCTACTACCTCAAAGTATAATGTTCCTCACTGCACTAACTCAAAGTACAAAGTACCTCACTGCACTACCTCAAAGTACAAAGTACCTTACTGCACTACCTCAAAGTACCTCACTGCACTACCTCAAAGTACAAAGTTCCTCACTGCACTACCTCAAAGTACATAGTTCCTCACCGCCCTACCTCAAAGTACAAAGTACCTCACTCTACTACCTCAAAGTACAAAGTAGCTCACCGCTCTACCTCAAAGTACAAAGTACCTAACTGCACTACCTCAAAGTACAAAGTTCCTCACTGCACGACCTCAAAGTACAAACTTCCTCACCGCCCTACCTCAAAGTACAAAGTACCTCACTCTACTACCTCAAAGTACAAAGTACCTCACCGCACTACCTCAAAGTACAAAGTACCTCACTCTACTACCTCAAAGTACAAAGTTCCTCACTGCACTAACTCAAAGTACAAAGTACCTCCCTGCACTACCTCAAAGTACAAAGTACCTCACTCTACTACCTCAAAGTACAAAGGTCCTCACCGCACTACCTCAAAGTGCAAAGTACCTCACTGCACTACCTCAAAGTACAAAGTACCTCACTCCACTTCCTCAAAGTACAAAGTACCTCACTCTACTACCTCAAAGTACAAAGTTCCTCACCGCACTACTTCAAAGTACAAAGTACCTCATTGCACTACCTCAAAGTACAAAGTACCTCACCTCACAACCTCAAAGTACAAAGCACCTCAGTGCACAAACTCAAAGTACAAAGTACCTCACTCTACTACCACAGACTACAAAGTACCTCACTACACTACCTCAAAGTACAAAGTACTGCACCGCACTACCTCAAACTACAAAGTACCTCACCGCACTACCTCAAAGTAGAAAGTACCTCACTGCACTAATTCAAAGTACCTCACTGCACTACCTCAAAGTACAAAGTTCCTCACTGCACTACCTCAAAGTACATAGTTCCTCACCGCCCTACCTCAAAGTACAAAGTACCTCACTCTACTACCTCAAAGTACAAAGTTGCTCACCGCTCTACCTCAAAGTACAAAGTACCTCACTGCACTACCTCAAAGTACAAAGTACCTCACTCTACTACCTCAAAGTACAAAGTTCCTCACCGCACTACCTCAAGGTACCTCACTGCACTACCTCAAAGTACAAACTACCTCACCGCACTACCTCAAAGTACAAAGTTCCCCACTCTACTACCTCAAAGTACAAAGTTCCTCACTGCACTACCTCAAAGTACAAAGTACCTCACTCTACTACCTCAAAGTACAAAGTACCGCACCGCACAGCCTCAAAGTACAAAGTACCTCACTCTACTACCTCAAAGTACAAAGTACCTCACTGCACTACCTCAACTTACAAAGTACCTCACCGCACTACCTCAAAGTACAAAGTACCTCACTCTACTACCTCAAAGTACAAAGTAGCTCACCGCTCTACCTCAAAGTACAAAGTACCTCACTGCACTACCTCAAAGTACAAAGTTCCTCACTGCACGACCTCAAAGTACAAAGTTCCTCACCGCACTACCTCAAACTACAAAGTGCCTCACTCTACAACCTCAAAGTATAATGTTCCTCACTGCACTAACTCAAAGTACAAAGTACCTCACTGCACTACCTCAAAGTACAAAGTACTGCACCGCACTACCTCAATGTACAAAGTACCTCACCGCACTACCTCAAAGTACAAAGTACCTCACTGCACCACCTCAAAGTACCTCACTGCACTACCTCAAAGTACAAAGTTCCTCACTGCACGACCTCAAACTACAAAGTTCCTCACCGCCCTACCTCAAAGTACAAAGTACCTCACTCAACTACCACAAAGTACAAAGTACCTCACCGCACTGCATCAACGTACAAAGTACCTCACCGCACTACATCAAATTACAAAGTGCCTCACTCTACTACCTCAAAGTACAAAGTTCCTCACTGCACTACCTCAAAGTACAAAGTACCTCACTGCACTACCTCAAAGTACAAAGTACCTCACTCTACTACCTCAAATTACAAATTACCTCACTGCATTACCTCGAAGTACAAAGTACCTCACTGCACTACCTCAAAGTACATAGTTCCTCACCGCCCTACCTCAAAGTACAAAGTACCTCACTCTACTACCTCAAAGTACAAAGTAGCTCACCGCTCTACATCAAAGTACAAAGTACCTCACTGCACTACCTCAAAGTACAAAGTACCTCACCGCACCACCTCAAAGTACAAAGTTCCTCACAGCACTACCTCAAAGTACAAATTACAAAGTACCTCACTCTACTACCTCAGACTACAAAGTACCTCACTACACTACCTCAAAGTACAAAGTACTGCACCGCACTACCTCAAAGTACAAAGTTCCTCACCGCCCTGCCTCTAAGTACAAAGCACCTCACCGAACTACCTCAGACTACAAAGTACCTCACGACACTACCTCAAAGTACAAAGTACTGCATCGCACTACCTCAATGTACAAAGTACCCCACTGCACTACCTCAAAGTACAAAGTACCTCACCGCACTACCTCAAAGTACAAAGTTCCTCACTACACTACCTCAAAGTACAAATTACAAAGTACCTCACACTACTACCTCAGACTACAAAGTACCTCACTACACTACCTCAAAGTACAAAGTACTGCACCGCACTACCTCAAAGTACAAAGTACCTCACCGCACTACCTCAAAGTACAAAGTACCTCACTGCACTACCTCAAAGTACCTCACTGCACTACCTCAAAGTACAAAGTTCCTCACTGCACTACCTCAAAGTACATAGTTCCTCACCGCCCTACCTCAAAGTACAAAGTACCTCACTCTACTATCTCAAAGTACAAAGTAGCTCACTGCTCTACCTCAAAGTACAAAGTACCTCACTGCACTACCTCAAAGTACAAAGTACCTCACTCTACTACCTCAAAGTACAAAGTTCCTCACCGCACTAACTCAAGGTACCTCACTGCACTACCTCAAAGTACAAACTACCTCACCGCAATACCTCAAAGTACAAAGTTCCTCACTCTACTACCTCAAAATACAAAGTTCCTCACTGCACTACCTCAAAGTACAAAGTACCTCACTCTACTACCTCAAAGTACAAAGTTCCTCACTCTACTACCTCAAAGTACAAAGTTCCTCACTGCACTACCTCAAAGTACAAAGTACCTCACTCTACTACCTCAAAGTACAAAGTACCTCACTGCACTACCTCAAAGTACAAAGTACCTCACCGCACTACCTCAAAGTACAAAGTACCTCACTCTACTACCTCAAAGTACAAAGTAGCTCACTGCACTACCTCAAACTACAAAGTACCTCACTCTACTACCTCAAAGTACAAAGTTCCTCACCGCACTACCTCAAAGTACCTCACTGCACTACCTCAAAGTACAAACTACCTCACCGCACTTCCTCAAAGTACAAAGTACCTCACTCTACTACCTCAAAGTACAAAGTACCACACCGCACAACCTCAAAGTACAAAGTACCTCAGTCTACTACCTCAAAGTACAAAGTACCTCACTGCACTACCTCAAAGTACAAAGTTCCTCACTGCACGACCTCAAAGTACAAGGTTCCTCACCGCCCTACCTCAAAGTACAAAGTACTTCACTCTACTACCTCAAAGTACAAAGTACCTCACCGCACTACCTCAAAGTACAAAGTACTTCACTCTACTACCTCAAAGTACAAAGTTCCTCACTGCACTAACTCAAAGTACAAAGTACCTCACTGCACTACCTCAAAGTACAAAGTACCTCACACTACTACCTCAAAGTACAAATTACCTCTCCGCACTACCTCAAAGTACAAAGTACCTCACTCTACTACCTCAAATTACAAAGTTCCTCACTACACTACCTCAAAGAACAAACTTCCTCACTCTACTACCTCAAAGTACAAAGTACCTCACTCTACTACCTCAAAGTACAAAGTACCTCACCGCACTACCTCAAAGAAAGTACAAAGTACCTCACTCTACTTCCACAAAGTACAAAGTACCTCACTCTACTACCTCAAAGTACAAAGTTCCTCACCGCACTACTTCAAAGTACAAAGTACCTCATTGCACTACCTCAAAGTACAAAGTACCTCACCTCACTACCTCAAAGTACAAAGCACCTCAGTGCACTACCTCAAAGTACAAAGTACATCACTCTACTACCTCAAAGTACAAAGTACCGCACCGCACAACCTCAAAGTACAAAGTACCTCACTCTACTACCTTAAAGTACAAAGTACCTCACTGCACTACCTCAAAGTACAAAGTACCTCACCGCGCTACCTCAAAGTACAAAGTACCTCACTCTACTACCTCTAAGTACAAAGTACCTCACCGCACTACCTCAAACTACATAGTGCCTCACTCTACTACCTCAAAGTATAATGTTCCTCACTGCACTAACTCAAAGTACCAAGTACCTCACTGCACTACCTCAAAGTACAAAGTACCTTACTGCACTACCTCAAAGTACCTCACTGCACTACCTCAAAGTACAAAGTTCCTCACTGCACTACCTCAAAGTACATATTTCCTCACCGCCCTACCTCAAAGTACAAAGTACCTCACTCTACTACCTCAAAGTACAAAGTAGCTCACCGCTCTACCTCAAAGTACAAAGTACCTCACTGCACTACCTCAAAGTACAAAGTACCTCACCGCACCACCTCAAAGTACAAAGTTCCTCACAGCACTACCTCAAAGTACAAATTACAAAGTACCTCACTCTACTACCTCAGACTACAAAGTACCTCACTACACTACCTCAAAGTACAAAGTACTGCACCGCACTATATCAAAGTACAAAGTACCTCACCGCACTACCTCAAAGTACAAAGTTCCTCACCGCCCTGCCTCTAAGTACAAAGCACCTCACCGAACTACCTCAGACTACAAAGTACCTCACTACACTACCTCAAAGTACAAAGTACTGCATCGCACTACCTCTATGTACAAAGTACCCCACTGCACTACCTCAAAGTACAAAGTACCTCACCGCACTACCTCAAAGTACAAAGTTCCTCACTGCACTACCTCAAAGTACAAATTACAAAGTACCTCACACTACTACCTCAGACTACAAAGTACCTCACTACACTACCTCAAAGTACAAAGTACTGCACCGCACTACCTCAAAGTACAAAGTACCTCACCGCACTACCTCAAAGTACAAAGTACCTCACTGCACTACCTCAAAGTTCCTCACTGCACTACCTCAAAGTACAAAGTTCCTCACTGCACTACCTCAAAGTACATAGTTCCTCACCGCCCTACCTCAAAGTACAAAGTACCTCACTCTACTATCTCAAAGTACAAAGTAGCTCACTGCTCTACCTCAAAGTACAAAGTACCTCACTGCACTACCTCAAAGTACAAAGTACCTCACTCTACTACCTCAAAGTACAAAGTTCCTCACCGCACTAACTCAAGGTACCTCACTGCACTACCTCAAAGTACAAACTACCTCACCGCAATACCTCAAAGTACAAAGTTCCTCACTCTACTACCTCAAAGTACAAAGTTCCTCACTGCACTACCTCAAAGTACAAACTACCTCCTCACTCTACTACCTCAAAGTACAAAGTTCCTCACTCTACTACCTCAAAGTACAAAGTTCCTCACTGCACTACCTCAAAGTACAAAGTACCTCACTCTACTACCTCAAAGTACAAAGTACCTCACTGCACTACCTCAAAGTACAAAGTACCTCACCGCACTACCTCAAAGTACAAAGTACCTCACTCTACTACCTCAAAGTACAAAGTAGCTCACTGCACTACCTCAAACTACAAAGTACCTCACTCTACTACCTCAAAGTACAAAGTTCCTCACCGCACTACCTCAAAGTACCTCACTGCACTACCTCAAAGTACAAACTATCTCACCGCACTCCCTCAAAGTACAAAGTTCCCCACTCTACTACCTCAAAGTACAAAGTTCCTCACTGCACTACCTCAAAGTACAAAGTACCTCACTCTACTACCTCAAAGTACAAAGTACCGCACCGCACAACCTCAAAGTACAAAGTACCTCAGTCTACTACCTCAAAGTACAAAGTACCTCACTGCACTACCTCAAAGTACAAAGTTCCTCACTGCACGACCTCAAAGTACAAGGTTCCTCACCGCCCTACCTCAAAGTACAAAGTACTTCACTCTACTACCTCAATGTACAAAGTACCTCACCGCACTACCTCAAAGTACAAAGTACCTCACTCTACTACCTCAAAGTACAAAGTTCCTCACTGCACTAACTCAAAGTACAAAGTACCTCACTGCACTACCTCAAAGTACAAAGTACCTCACACTACTACCTCAAAGTACAAATTACCTCTCCGCACTAACTCAAAGTACAAAGTACCTCACTCTACTACCTCAAATTACAAAGTTCCTCACTACACTACCTCAAAGAACAAAGTTCCTCACTCTACTACCTCAAAGTACAAAGTACCTCACTCTACTACCTCAAAGTACAAAGTACCTCACCGCACTACCTCAAAGTACAAAGTACCTCACTCTACTTCCACAAAGTACAAAGTACCTCACTCTACTACCTCAAAGTACAAAGTTCCTCACCGCACTACTTCAAAGTACAAAGTACCTCATTGCACTACCTCAAAGTACAAAGTACCTCACCTCACTACCTCAAAGTACAAAGCACCTCAGTGCACTACCTCAAAGTACAAAGTACATCACTCTACTACCTCAAAGTACAAAGTACCGCACCGCACAACCTCAAAGTACAAAGTACCTCACTCTACTACCTCAAAGTACAAAATACCTCACTGCACTACCTCAAAGTACAAAGTACCTCACCGCGCTACCTCAACGTACAAAGTACCTCACTCTACTACCTCTAAGTACAAAGTACCTCACCGCACTACCTCAAACTACAAAGTGCCTCACTCTACTACCTCAAAGTATAATGTTCCTCACTGCACTAACTCAAAGTACAAAGTACCTCACTGCACTACCTCAAAGTACAAAGTACCTTACTGCACTACCTCAAAGTACCTTACTGCACTACCTCAAAGTACAAAGTTCCTCACTGCACTACCTCAAAGTACATAGTTCCTCACCGCCCTACCTCAAAGTACAAAGTACCTCACCGCACCACCTCAAAGTACAAAGTTCCTCACAGCACTACCTCAAAGTACAAATTACAAAGTACCTCACTCTACTACCTCAGACTACAAACTACCTCACTACACTACCTCAAAGTACAAAGTACTGCACCTCACTATATCAATGTACAAAGTACCTCACCGCACTACCTCAAAGTACAAAGTTCCTCACCGCCCTACCTCAAAGTACATAGTTCCTCACCGCCCTACCTCAAAGTACAAAGTACCTCACCGCACCACCTCAAAGTACAAAGTTCCTCACAGCACTACCTCAAAGTACAAATTACAAAGTACCTCACTCTACTACCTCAGACTACAAACTACCTCACTACACTACCTCAAAGTACAAAGTACTGCACCTCACTATATCAATGTACAAAGTACCTCACTGCACTACCTCAAAGTTCCTCACTGCACTACCTCAAAGTACAAAGTTCCTCACTGCACTACCTCAAAGTACATAGTTCCTCACCGCCCTACCTCAAAGTACAAAGTACCTCACTCTACTATCTCAAAGTACAAAGTAGCTCACTGCTCTACCTCAAAGTACAAAGTACCTCACTGCACTACCTCAAAGTACAAAGTACCTCACTCTACTACCTCAAAGTACAAAGTTCCTCACCGCACTAACTCAAGGTACCTCACTGCACTACCTCAAAGTACAAACTACCTCACCGCAATACCTCAAAGTACAAAGTTCCTCACTCTACTACCTCAAAGTACAAAGTTCCTCACTGCACTACCTCAAAGTACAAACTACCTCACTCTACTACCTCAAAGTACAAAGTTCCTCACTCTACTACCTCAAAGTACAAAGTTCCTCACTGCACTACCTCAAAGTACAAAGTACCTCACTCTACTACCTCAAAGTACAAAGTACCTCACTGCACTACCTCAAAGTAAAAAGTACCTCACCGCACTACCTCAAAGTACAAAGTACCTCACTCTACTACCTCAAAGTACAAAGTAGCTCACTGCACTACCTCAAACTACAAAGTACCTCACTCTACTACCTCAAAGTACAAAGTTCCTCACCGCACTACCTCAAAGTACCTCACTGCACTACCTCAAAGTACAAACTATCTCACCGCACTTCCTCAAAGTACAAAGTTCCCCACTCTACTACCTCAAAGTACAAAGTTCCTCACTGCACTACCTCAAAGTACAAAGTACCTCACTCTACTACCTCAAAGTACAAAGTACCGCACCGCACAACCTCAAAGTACAAAGTACCTCAGTCTACTACCTCAAAGTACAAAGTACCTCACTGCACTACCTCAAAGTACAAAGTTCCTCACTGCACGACCTCAAAGTACAAGGTTCCTCACCGCCCTACCTCAAAGTACAAAGTACTTCACTCTACTACCTCAATGTACAAAGTACCTCACCGCACTACCTCAAAGTACAAAGTACCTCACTCTACTACCTCAAAGTACAAAGTTCCTCACTGCACTAACTCAAAGTACAAAGTACCTCACTGCACTACCTCAAAGTACAAAGTACCTCACACTACTACCTCAAAGTACAAATTACCTCTCCGCACTAACTCAAAGTACAAAGTACCTCACTCTACTACCTCAAATTACAAAGTTCCTCACTACACTACCTCAAAGAACAAAGTTCCTCACTCTACTACCTCAAAGTACAAAGTACCTCACTCTACTACCTCAAAGTACAAAGTACCTCACCGCACTACCTCAAAGTACAAAGTACCTCACTCTACATCCACAAAGTACAAAGTACCTCACTCTACTACCTCAAAGTACAAAGTTCCTCACCGCACTACTTCAAAGTACAAAGTACCTCATTGCACTACCTCAAAGTACAAAGTACCTCACCTCACTACCTCAAAGTACAAAGCACCTCAGTGCACTACCTCAAAGTACAAAGTACATCACTCTACTACCTCAAAGTACAAAGTACCGCACCGCACAACCTCAAAGTACAAAGTACCTCACTCTACTACCTCAAAGTACAAAATACCTCACTGCACTACCTCAAAGTACAAAGTACCTCACCGCGCTACCTCAACGTACAAAGTACCTCACTCTACTACCTCTAAGTACAAAGTACCTCACCGCACTACCTCAAACTACAAAGTGCCTCACTCTACTACCTCAAAGTATAATGTTCCTCACTGCACTAACTCAAAGTACAAAGTACCTCACTGCACTACCTCAAAGTACAAAGTACCTTACTGCACTACCTCAAAGTACCTTACTGCACTACCTCAAAGTACAAAGTTCCTCACTGCACTACCTCAAAGTACATAGTTCCTCACCGCCCTACCTCAAAGTACAAAGTACCTCACCGCACCACCTCAAAGTACAAAGTTCCTCACAGCACTACCTCAAAGTACAAATTACAAAGTACCTCACTCTACTACCTCAGACTACAAACTACCTCACTACACTACCTCAAAGTACAAAGTACTGCACCTCACTATATCAATGTACAAAGTACCTCACCGCACTACCTCAAAGTACAAAGTTCCTCACCGCCCTGCCTCTAAGTACAAAGCACCTCACCGAACTACCTCAGACTACAAAGTACCTCACTACACTACCTCAAAGTACAAAGTACTGCATCGCACTACCTCAATGTACAAAGTACCACACTGCACTACCTCAAAGTACAAAGTACCTCACCGCACTACCTCAAAGTACAAAGTTCCTCACTGCACTACCTCAAAGTACAAATTACAAAGTACCTCACACTATTACCTCAGACTACAAAGTACCTCACTACACTACCTCAAAGTACAAAGTACTGCACCGCACTACCTCAAAGTACAAAGTACCTCACCGCACTACCTCAAAGTACAAAGTACCTCACTGCACTACCTCAAAGTACCTCACTGCACTACCTCAAAGTACAAAGTTCCTCACTGCACTACCTCAAAGTACAAAGTTCCTCACCGCCCTACCTCAAAGTACAAAGTACCTCACTCTACTATCTCAAAGTACAAAGTAGCTCACTGCTCTACCTCAAAGTACAAAGTACCTCACTGCACTACCTCAAAGTACAAAGTACCTCACTCTACTACCTCAAAGTACAAAGTTCCTCACTCTACTACCTCAAAGTACAAAGTTCCTCACTGCACTACCTCAAAGTACAAAGTACCTCACTCTACTACCTCAAACTACAAAGTACCTCACTGCACTACCTCAAAGTACAAAGTACCTCACCGCACTACCTCAAAGTACAAAGTACCTCACTCTACTACCTCAAAGTACAAAGTAGCTCACTGCACTACCTCAAACTACAAAGTACCTCACTCTACTACCTCAAAGTACAAAGTTCCTCACCGCACTACCTCAAAGTACCTCACTGCACTACCTCAAAGTACAAACTACCTCACCGCACTTCCTCAAAGTACAAAGTTCCCCACTCTACTACCTCAAAGTACAAAGTTCCTCACTGCACTACCTCAAAGTACAAAGTACCTCACTCTACTACCTCAAAGTACAAAGTACCGCACCGCACAACCTCAAAGTACAAAGTACCTCAGTCTACTACCTCAAAGTACAAAGTACCTCACTGCACTACCTCAAGGTACAAAGTTCCTCACTGCACGACCTCAAAGTACAAGGTTCCTCACCGCCCTACCTCAAAGTACAAAGTACTTCACTCTACTACCTCAAAGTACAAAGTACCCCACCGCACTACCTCAAAGTACAAAGTACCTCACTCTACTACCTCAAAGTACAAAGTTCCTCACTGCACTAACTCAAAGTACAAAGTACCTCACTGCACTACCTCAAAGTACAAAGTACCTCACACTACTACCTCAAAGTACAAATTACCTCTCCGCACTACCTCAAAGTACAAAGTACCTCACTCTACTACCTCAAATTACAAAGTTCCTCACTACACTACCTCAAAGAACAAAGTTCCTCACTCTACTACCTCAAAGTACAAAGTACCTCACTCTACTACCTCAAAGTACAAAGTACCTCACCGCACTACCTCAAAGTACAAAGTACCTCACTCTACCTCCACAAAGTACAAAGTACCTCACTCTACTACCTCAAAGTACAAAGTTCCTCACCGCACTACTTCAAAGTACAAAGTACCTCATTGCACTACCTCAAAGTACAAAGTACCTCACCTCACTACCTCAAAGTACAAAGCACCTCAGTGCACTACCTCAAAGTACAAAGTACATCACTCTACTACCTCAAAGTACAAAGTACCGCACCGCACAACCTCAAAGTACAAAGTACCTCACTCTACTACCTCAAAGTACAAAGTACCTCACTGCACTACCTCAAAGTACAAACTACCTCACCGCGCTACCTCAAAGTACAAAGTACCTCACTCTACTACCTCTAAGTACAAAGTACCTCACCGCACTACCTCAAACTACAAAGTGCCTCACTCTACTACCTCAAAGTATAATGTTCCTCACTGCACTAACTCAAAGTACAAAGTACCTCACTGCACTACCTCAAAGTACAAAGTACCTTACTGCACTACCTCAAAGTACAAAGTACCTCACTCTACTACCTCAAAGTACAAAGTACCGCACCGCACAACCTCAAAGTACAAAGTACCTCAGTCTACTACCTCAAAGTACAAAGTACCTCACTGCACTACCTCAAGGTACAAAGTTCCTCACTGCACGACCTCAAAGTACAAGGTTCCTCACCGCCCTACCTCAAAGTACAAAGTACTTCACTCTACTACCTCAAAGTACAAAGTACCCCACCGCACTACCTCAAAGTACAAAGTACCTCACTCTACTACCTCAAAGTACAAAGTTCCTCACTGCACTAAATCAAAGTACAAAGTACCTCACTGCACTACCTCAAAGTACAAAGTACCTCACACTACTACCTCAAAGTACAAATTACCTCTCCGCACTACCTCAAAGTACAAAGTACCTCACTCTACTACCTCAAATTACAAAGTTCCTCACTACACTACCTCAAAGAACAAAGTTCCTCAATCTACTACCTCAAAGTACAAAGTAACTCACTCTACTACCTCAAAGTACAAAGTACCTCACCGCACTACCTCAAAGTACAAAGTACCTCACTCTACCTCCACAAAGTACAAAGTACCTCACTCTACTACCTCAAAGTACAAAGTTCCTCACCGCACTACTTCAATGTACAAAGTACCTCATTGCACTACCTCAAAGTACAAAGTACCTCACCTCACTACCTCAAAGTACAAAGCACCTCAGTGCACTACCTCAAAGTACAAAGTACATCACTCTACTACCTCAAAGTACAAAGTACCGCACCGCACAACCTCAAAGTACAAAGTACCTCACTCTACTACCTCAAAGTACAAAGTACCTCACTGCACTACCTCAAAGTACAAACTACCTCACCGCGCTACCTCAAAGAACAAAGTACCTCACTCTACTACCTCTAAGTACAAAGTACCTCACCGCACTACCTCAAACTACAAAGTGCCTCACTCTACTACCTCAAAGTATAATGTTCCTCACTGCACTAACTCAAAGTACAAAGTACCTCACTGCACTACCTCAAAGTACAAAGTACCTTACTGCACTACCTCAAAGTACAAAGTTCCTCACTGCACTACCTCAAAGTACATAGTTCCTCACCGCCCTACCTCAAAGTACAAAGTACCTCACTCTACTACCTCAAAGTACAAAGTAGCTCACCGCTCTACCTCAAAGTACAAAGTACCTCACTGCACTACCTCAAAGTACAAAGTTCCTCACTGCACGACCTCAAAGTACAAACTTCCTCACCGCCCTACCTCAAAGTACAAAGTACCTCACTCTACTACCTCAAAGTACAAAGTACCTCACCGCACTACCTCAAAGTAGAAAGTACCTCACTCTACTACCTCAAAGTACAAAGTTCCTCACTGCACTAACTCAAAGTACAAAGTACCTCCCTGCACTACCTCAAAGTACAAAGTACCTCACTCTACTACCTCAAAGTACAAAGTTCCTCACCGCACTACCTCAAAGTGCAAAGTACCTCACTGCACTACCTCAAAGTACAAAGTACCTCACTCTACTTCCTCAAAGTACAAAGTACCTCACTCTACTACCTCAAAGTACAAAGTTCCTCACCGCACTACTTCAAAACACAAAGTACCTCATTGCACTACCTCAAAGTACAAAGTACCTCACCGCACTACCTCAAAGTACAAAGTTCCTCACTGCACTACCTCAAAGTACAAATTACAAAGTACCTCACACTATTACCTCAGACTACAAAGTACCTCACTACACTACCTCAAAGTACAAAGTACTGCACCGCACTACTTCAAAGTACAAAGTACCTCACCGCACTACCTCAAAGTACAAAGTACCTCACTGCACTACCTCAAAGTACCTCACTGCACTACCTCAAAGTACAAAGTTCCTCACTGCACTACCTCAAAGTACATAGTTCCTCACCGCCCTACCTCAAAGTACAAAGTACCTCACTCTACTATCTCAAAGTACAAAGTAGCTCACTGCTCTACCTCAAAGTACAAAGTACCTCACTGCACTACCTCAAAGTACAAAGTACCTCACTCTACTACCTCAAAGTACAAAGTTCCTCACTCTACTACCTCAAAGTACAAAGTTCCTCACTGCACTACCTCAAAGTACAAAGTACCTCACTCTACTACCTCAAACTACAAAGCACCTCACTGCACTACCTCAAAGTACAAAGTACCTCACCGCACTACCTCAAAGTACAAAGTACCTCACTCTACTACCTCAAAGTACAAAGTAGCTCACTGCACTACCTCAAACTACAAAGTACCTCACTGTACTACCTCATGTACAAAGTTCCTCACCGCACTACCTCAAAGTACCTCACTGCACTACCTCAAAGTACAAACTACCTCACCGCACTTCCTCAAAGTACAAAGTTCCCCACTCTACTACCTCAAAGTACAAAGTTCCTCACTGCACTACCTCAAAGTACAAAGTACCTCACTCTACTACCTCAAAGTACAAAGTACCGCACCGCACAACCTCAAAGTACAAAGTACCTCAGTCTACTACCTCAAAGTACAAAGTACCTCACTGCACTACCTCAAGGTACAAAGTTCCTCACTGCACGACCTCAAAGTACAAGGTTCCTCACCGCCCTACCTCAAAGTACAAAGTACTTCACTCTACTACCTCAAAGTACAAAGTACCCCACCGCACTACCTCAAAGTACAAAGTACCTCACTCTACTACCTCAAAGTACAAAGTTCCTCACTGCACTAACTCAAAGTACAAAGTACCTCACTGCACTACCTCAAAGTACAAAGTACCTCACACTACTACCTCAAAGTACAAATTACCTCTCCGCACTACCTCAAAGTACAAAGTACCTCACTCTACTACCTCAAATTACAAAGTTCCTCACTACACTACCTCAAAGAACAAAGTTCCTCACTCTACTACCTCAAAGTACAAAGTACCTCACTCTACTACCTCAAAGTACAAAGTACCTCACCGCACTACCTCAAAGTACAAAGTACCTCACTCTACCTCCACAAAGTACAAAGTACCTCACTCTACTACCTCAAAGTACAAAGTTCCTCACCGCACTACTTCAAAGTACAAAGTACCTCATTGCACTACCTCAAAGTACAAAGTACCTCACCTCACTACCTCAAAGTACAAAGCACCTCAGTGCACTACCTCAAAGTACAAAGTACATCACTCTACTACCTCAAAGTACAAAGTACCGCACCGCACAACCTCAAAGTACAAAGTACCTCACTCTACTACCTCAAAGTACAAAGTACCTCACTGCACTACCTCAAAGTACAAACTACCTCACCGCGCTACCTCAAAGTACAAAGTACCTCACTCTACTACCTCTAAGTACAAAGTACCTCACCGCACTACCTCAAACTACAAAGTGCCTCACTCTACTACCTCAAAGTATAATGTTCCTCACTGCACTAACTCAAAGTACAAAGTACCTCACTGCACTACCTCAAAGTACAAAGTACCTTACTGCACTACCTCAAAGTACAAAGTTCCTCACTGCACTACCTCAAAGTACATAGTTCCTCACCGCCCTACCTCAAAGTACAAAGTACCTCACTCTACTACCTCAAAGTACAAAGTAGCTCACCGCTCTACCTCAAAGTACAAAGTACCTCACTGCACTACCTCAAAGTACAAAGTTCCTCACTGCACGACCTCAAAGTACAAACTTCCTCACCGCCCTACCTCAAAGTACAAAGTACCTCACTCTACTACCTCAAAGTACAAAGTACCTCACCGCACTACCTCAAAGTACAAAGTACCTCACTCTACTACCTCAAAGTACAAAGTTCCTCACTGCACTAACTCAAAGTACAAAGTACCTCCCTGCCCTACCTCAAAGTACAAAGTACCTCACTCTACTACCTCAAAGTACAAAGTTCCTCACCGCACTACCTCAAAGTGCAAAGTACCTCACTGCACTACCTCAAAGTACAAAGTACCTCACTCTACTTCCTCAAAGTACAAAGTACCTCACTCTACTACCTCAAAGTACAAAGTTCCTCACCGCACTACTTCAAAGCACAAAGTACCTCATTGCACTACCTCAAAGTACTAAGTACCTCACCTCACTACCACAAAGTACAAAGCACCTCAGTGCACAACCTCAAAGTACAAAGTACCTCACTCTACTACCACATACTACAAAGTACCTCACTACACTACCTCAAAGTACAAAGTACTGCACGCACTACCTCACACTACAAAGTACCTCACCGCACTACCTCAAAGTAGAAAGTACCTCACTGCACTAATTCAAAGTACCTCACTGCACTACCTCAAAGTACATAGTTCCTCACCGCCCTACCTCAAAGTACAAAGTACCTCACTGCACTACCTCAAAGTACAAAGTACCTCACTCTACTACCTCAAGGTACAAAGTTCCTCACCGCACTACCTCAAGGTACCTCACTACACGACCTCAAAGTACAAACTACCTCACCGCACTACCTCAAAGTACAAAGTTCCCCACTCTACTACCTCAAAGTACAAAGTTCCTCACTGCACTACCTCAAAGTACAAAGTACCTCACTCTACTACCTCAAAGTACAAAGTACCGCACCGCACAGCCTCAAAGTACAAAGTACCTCACTCTACTACCTCAAAGTACAAAGTACCTCACTGCACTTCCTCAACTTACAAAGTACCTCACCGCACTACCTCAAAGTACAAAGTACCTCACTCTACTACCTCAAAGTACAAAGTAGCTCACCGCTCTACCTCAAAGTACAAAGTACCTCACTGCACTACCTCAAAGTACAAAGTTCATCACTGCACGACCTCAAAGTACAAAGTTCCTCACCGCACTACCTCAAAGTACAAAGTACCTCACTCTACTACCTCTAAGTACAAAGTACCTCACCGCACTACCTCAAACTACAAAGTGCCTCACTCTACAACCTCAAAGTATAATGCTCCTCACTTCAGTAACTCAAAGTACAAAGTACCTCACTGCACTACCTCAAAGTACAAAGTACCTCACTCTACTACCTCAAATTACAAATTACCTCACTGCATTACCTCAAAGTACAAAGTACCTCACTCTACTACCTCAAATTACAAACTTCCTCACTACACTACCTCAAAGAACAAAGTTCCTCACTCTACTACCTCAAAGTACAAAGTACCTCACTCTACTACCTCAAAGTACAAAGTACCTCACTCTACTACCTCAAAGTACAAAGTTCCTCACTGCGCTACCTCAAAGTACAAAGTACCTCACCGCACCACCTCAAAGTAGAAAGTACCTCACTGCACTACCTCAAAGTACCTCACTGCACTACCTCAAAGTACAAAGTTCCTCACTGCACTAACTCAAAGTACATAGTTCCTCACCGCCCTACCTCAAAGTACAAAGTACCTCACTCTACTACCTCAAAGTACAAAGTAGCTCACCGCTCTACCTCAAAGTACAAAGTACCTCACTGCACTACCTCAAAGTACAAAGTACCTCAGTCTACTACCTCAAATTACAAAGTTCCTCACCGCACTACCTCAAGGTACCTCACTGCACTACCTCAAAGTACAAACTACCTCACCGCACTACCTCAAAGTACAAAGTTCCCCACTCTACTACCTCAAAGTACAAAGTTCCTCACTGCACTACCTCAAAGTACAAAGTACCTCACTGTACTACCTCAAAGTACAAAGTACCGCACCGCACAACCTCAAAGTACAAAGTACCTCACTGCACTACCTCAAAGTACAAAGTACCTCACCGCACTACCTCAAAGTACAAAGTACGTCACTCTACTACCTCAAAGTACAAAGTAGCTCACCGCCCTACCTCAAAGTACAAAGCACCTCACTGCACTACCTCAAAGTATAAAGTACATCACTCTGCTATCTCAAAGTACAAAGTTCCTCACCGCACTACCTCAAACTACAAAGTTCCTCACTGCACTACCTCAAAGTACAAAGAACCTCACCGCACCACCTCAAAGTACAAAGTTCCTCACAGCACTACCTCAAAGTACAAATTACAAAGTACCTCACTCTACTACCTCAGACTACAAAGTACCTCACTACACTACCTCAAAGTATAAAGTACGGCACCGCACTATATCAAAGTACAAAGTACCTCACCGCACTACCTCAAAGTACAAAGTTCCTCACCGCCCTGCCTCCAAGTACAAAGCACCTCACCGAACTACCTCAGACTACAAAGTACCTCACTACACTACCTCAAAGTACAAAGTACTGCATCGCACTACCTCAATGTACAAAGTACCCCACTGCACTACCTCAAAGTACAAAGTACCTCACCGCACTACCTCAAAGTACAAAGTTCCTCACTGCACTACCTCAAAGTACAAATTACAAAGTACCTCACACTACTACCTCAGACTACAAAGTACCTCACTACA